>NC_138918.1:1402647-1607647 GCF_965231255.1 Vanellus vanellus | reverse complement strand
CAAAAGCTCCTGTTTCTGGCCGCTCGATCTCTTTCTTCGGTTTATTTTTCCCCGAAGAGGGGAGCGGCGAGGGGCTGTGCCCCGGGCGGGCAGCCGGTCCCTTCTCCTGGGGCTGCAGTGGGGGTGGTCCCGGCGGGAGCCCCCCGCCCCGCTCTGCTCCCGGCACAGCCCTCGCTGCGGTGACAGGGACCGCTCCTCCAGCGGGGCCGGATGGGGACCACCAATTTGCTTCTCACAGACGATGGCCGCTGCCTCCTCCAGCGCATTGTTCTGCACTGGCAGGAACAAATTAGGGCATTGTCGTTGCTCCGGGAAATTTCCCGTCCTCCCTTGATGAGGTACCCGGCTGCGGAAAGTGCCTGTCTGCTCCCACAGCAGTGAGTCTCGGCACCCCCACATGGGCTGGTGTCCTGGGGTGGGGTTTGGTTCTTTTAGGGTTGACTTAGGAAGTTTGCCCATACAAAATGAATGAATAAATAAATAGTTTGCAGCTGTCTGGAGAGCTGGAACACCTCCATGCTTTGGCCGGGGTTTGGAAAGTCGATGGGGAGAAGGGACGGTGAGCTGCGGCCTCCTTCATCCCTGCTAACCCCCCCCCCCCGGGCTCCAGCAAGCTGTGGGAATTGGGGAAAAGATGCTTGTGGAGGCTCTGGGATGAGCCTGCGCTGGCGCCTGGCCCCGTGTCCTCCGAGTGGGATGTCTGTACCAGCGGGACCAGGTTCTCCCAGTAAGGATGGGGGGACTGGGAAGGTGCCATGGCAGTGGGCACCAGATCTGGAGAGGAGAGGCTTTCTTTTCCTTGTGTGTGTTTGCCCAGGGAGCCTGGAGGAGAAAACAGAGAAAGGAATGAAATAGAAAAATCGGAGTGTTTGGTGGAGGGGGGAAAGCTGGAGGCAGGAGTGAAGGCAGCCGGGAAAACCGTGGGGTGTTTGGGAGCCTGGGGGGGGGAGAGGGGGGCGAGAAGGGCTGGGACAGTGCCGGGAGGACGGGAGGAGGCAGAGAGGGTGGAAAGCAGCTGGGGAAGAAGCCGCCTTTGCAGGAAGCCAAATTGTTATTATTAGTGCTCAGTTTCCTGGACAAAAGATTCTTGTCTATTTAAATACTTCTGCTTCACGGAGCCACAGTTCTCCAGACACAATAGAATTTGCTTTTTCTCCCCGGCGTTTTCATTTTCCGTTTGCAGCAGGTGGTTAAGGCCACTGCGCGCTGTCGAGTCCGTCACTCGCTGGATGTGGCTCCTTCGCTCGGGGAAGGGGCAAAGGCGCACCCCGGGGACCAGGGCTTTGCTTCTCCTGTCCCAAGGCATCTGCCGGTAGAGGTGCTGCTCCTCCACAGCAGTGCAAATGCTGCTGGTAGACAGATTGAGCTCTATCAGATTTCAATAAAAAGGGCAAAAGCATAAAAATTCATAAAAAAAGAAGAGAATCATCTAGAAATAATCCCTTTTCACCCATTTTAAGAAACCTCCCCGGGTCATCCATGGGCTTCCTTAGCCGAAACGCTGATGGTGGCAGGTTTTATGCTCCAGCAGCAAGGTGCAGAATCTCACTAATGCCTAATCATCTTGGCTAATGGCTAATTTGCATTATTCTTTCCATCCAGGGATGTGCAGAGAAGGCAGGGGGGTTGAAATTGCTGTTGTGCGGGTCAGAGGTCCAGTATTTGTGAAAGGTGCGGTACACGCGCATGCCAGAGCCATCCTTTCAGTAAGGTAAACGATGCCCTGGCCCTGCCATCGCCTCTCGCTCTTCTCGGCGTGCTTCAGCGCTTCAGGCAGATTGTTTTTCACAGAAATTCCAGATCGTTTTACGCGATAGGGGTTAGAAATGCTTTTTCTTTCTGTGTTGCAATGTGAAAATCTTCCCCCAAATCATATCTGAGAGCAACAGTATGACATTTTCTTTGTGGAATCCTGATTTTTTTTGTCCCTATATTCAGGTATCTTGAGTTTAATATCACACATATCCCTAGAATAGAAATGGGACTTTTATTCCATAAGAGGATGGGAGATACCGCACTCTGCTCACTTCCTGATTATAATTGCTGCTCGTTCCAAGCCCTTTGAAAAAGCCACCCTTCCTGAATGTATGGCAAATGTAAATATATATTTATATTTAAGTTACTACAAAAGTGCAAATGTACTTAAAGCACTCTAACTGTGCTGCAGCTGGACTCACGGTTGTCACGAAGGCCAGACAGGATGCACAGCTGCTAAACCACTAAAAGCACGTACCGTACATCTCAGCGTAGGCAGCGGGAAGGGTTTCTCTGTTGGGATTCTGGAAAACTGAATAATTCACTCATGGTGAATGAATAAATAAAGCTAACCTACAACCATGCCGGTTAGATTTTTTTTTTTTTTTTTTTTTTTTTAAAATCATACGGCACCCTAGTTTCGAATTATAACAACGGCCGTTCTTCCAACGAAATACTTGGGGATGAGCTGTCAGTGTTTCATGGGCGTGAATTTGGTTTGGTAATTCTTTTTCATGGTAGGTAAAGCTACAGCTGTATATGGCTTTAAGCCACGGCAGTGACATGTCGGCCCCAACAAGCGTAACTAATACTTTTATTTCATAGCAGTCCGCCTCGTTGTGTCCTGTGCGGGACCTGTGTTTCTGCAGTGGCGTCAATCCAGCGTCCTCGGCGTGGCCCCCGGCCCCCCGAAGCTCAGAGCACGGCGGTGCTGTTCCCCTCGCCGCCGCGCTCCTGCTCCCAGCAAAGACCGACCTCCTCCCTGTGGGGGACGCGCGGGCTGCGGTGCCTCCCTGCCCCAGCAGTGCCCCCAGCGGGGCGCTCCGCCAGCGGGTGGAGGAGCTGTACGTTTTGACGGCAGGAGTACGTTTTGGGTATGTGAGCGCTGAGGTTAACAGGGGGAGGCAATATCTGCTGTTGGACCCGAGGACGGAGCTGGTGAAATGGAGGAGGTGGCAGTGGCCAGGCGTTCCGCGGGTCCCTGCTTTCCGCCTGGCTGGCAGCTCCCAAGCACTCAGCTTCCCGGCCAAGGAACGCCGCCCCCGGGCCCTTGTCTCCCAGGGAAGCGCAGTAGTTTGGTCGAATGGTTTTCTGTGCGGCTCTGTCATTTTTCTACCTCTTGTCAGGCGGGGCTCTGGCGCGCTCTGGTTTTCCTCCCGCCGCAGCTCAGCTCGCACGGTGGGAGCGATGTGACTGCGCGGACGCTTCGGTGAGGTGTGAGCTGTGCCGCTGTCCCCTCCCCCTTGGGGGGTGACGGGCTGCCGCGACTGCCTGTCCTGGGGCAAGGACAGGCGCCCAGGGACCCCCGCCAGCCTCGGTCAGCTGTGGATAAAAACAAGTGGCACGCTCGGTATAGCCGAGGACTTTTCCCGCATCAGGAGAAGCAACCGGCTGAGTGCAAGTGCACGGGGCTGAGGAAGAGCTGGGGCAAGAGGGACCCCCGCTCTAACGTCCCGTCCATCCCCTGATGGGGTGAAGGGACGTTAGGGAACTTGTGACGTGCAAATACAGCCGTCCCCTCATGTACTGTCCAGAGCATGGATGGGGAAGTGACAGTTTGCACTTGAACACGCGTTTCATCCGCCAGTGTGGCGTTCACTAGCGTGAGATCATTCCGGGTCCCTCAAAAGTGTCATTTCCCGTGTATTGCTAATTGCTCTCGGTGGTACAAACGAGCACCAGAAGCGGCGTTGTCTGGAGGCAGGAATCGGGGGAGCTGCCTGTAAGTTGGCATAATTATACGCTGTGCTGCGCCGCAGCCGGCAGGTGTTGAGTGTAGGTGAGTGCGTCCGCGTGGGAGCCCCTGTGCAGATCCACAGCGTTAAATCACTGTGGCTCACTCGGCTGCCCCTGAGAGGTTTTACTGTTCGGAAACAAGAAATCAAAGTAACGGGTATTTTCTTACTTATCCGTACTGCAGACATCATTAAGGATTTAATTTTGCTTTGCATCCGGCTTTGTACAGAAGTTTCTGCAAAATGTAAAAACCTTTAAGTAAAAGTAGCCTTAAACAGCTGCAAACTTTGGTAACAAACGAAAACTTCCCCGTGCTCTCCTCTCCTTCCTTTTGACTTCCCTGTGCAGTTCTAGACGGGAGCGTTTTAGGGGGAGGGAGCCCGGGCAAAGGCAGGGCTGCGATCCCCCTTCCCGCCGCTCCGGCCTCGGTCGTCCTGCCGGGGATCGCCGGGCGGGCTGCTTTCCCCCCTTGTGCCTACGGCAGAGCGCAGCTGAAGGGGGGCAATTCGTCTTGTACCCCCCTTCCCCAGTCAGCCTCCAGAGTACCCAGTCTTAAGAAAGACCAAAATATTTCGCTCTAAACTACGCCTCAGCTTCCATGTAAATAGGGGAGTGATAATAGCACCCTGCTATCTCCTGTGAAGTGCTCGGGGGAACGGCGATAAAAGCACGTGTAAGTGTAAAGTATCATTACTTGGCAGCTGCTGCCGTCCTCCTCCACCGCTGGTGCCGCGTCGGCCGCTCGTCGGTTCAAAGGCTGCAAACAACCTCCAGAGCTTCTCCGAGCGGAAGCAAGAGGTGCTTGGCTAGAGACGATCGCTCCTCGTGCATTTTTTCTGCTTTTTGTGATGTTCACGCGTGAGCCAAGGCCTGTGATTTGGCAGGAATTTTGCCTGGAGGGCGGCGGAACCGAGCGTGGAAATGCTGGGGCAGCATCGCAGAAACCCAACGGTCTCTCCCGCTGCCCGAACCGCCGCCGGCCGAAGCTCTGCGGCTCCCGCCTGCCGCCGTTCTCCGGCCTCGCGCCGCGTCTCCTTTGCCTTTTCGTTGAGCCATTTGTCTGCTCGCTGTCCCCCGCCGCAGCCCCTCTCCCCGGGCCCGGCAGAGCGGCGGGCGGGTGCCTTCGCGGGGGGGACGGAGCTCGCGGGGACGGCGGGGGGGACACGGCCGCGGCACACCGCCGGGCAGCTAAGGGTGTTTCTCCGTGCTTTTCTCCGAAGCCATTTGTTGGGTTGTGTGGTTGACGGGGACGTCGGGGAGACAAGCGAGACATCCCGTTTCTTTAGTTTTCTTTTCTTTTCTCTTTTTTTTTTTTTTTTTTTCCCCCCTTTTTTCCTCTCTGAAATTTAGGATATAGGAGTGTTCTTCCAGCTGCCCAGGCCAATCTCCGAACAGAGACCAGAAACTCTCATTTCCCTTCCGCTTTGTGCTTTTACGCCCGCCGAAGACGCAGATGCCTGATTCGGGGGCAGTTGCCCAACAAGCGAGAATGACTTGGCTTGCTTTTATTTTATTTTTGTTATTTGTAACGATAAGCGGAGCCAAGCCCATATCCGGCTGGGCAATCCTCTCCTGCCTCGAGCCCCGGAGAGGTCTGCATCCGCAGCTCGCTGTGTGCTGAGCCCCGTTTCAAACACGGGCCAGCTCAAAACTGCGGCTCGCTGTCTCCCCGTCGCAGTTTTCTCCTCTTCTGATGCCTTTGCTCTGCGCGAGGGATGAAGCGTGACCGCCGCTTGGTGCAGAGGCGGAAAGGAACTGGACTAACACTCATAAGACGCTGCTTTTCCTGGTGTGACCCAAAAATTCCTCCAGTCTGCTCACTGAATACTCTGCTGTTTGCTGGCATAAAATGAGGGTATAGAATTACTTTTTTTTCTTTTTTCCTTGTTTTTTTCCTTTTTCCCTTTTTTCTCTTTTTTTTCCCTTTTTTCTCTTTTTTTTCCCTTTTTTCTCTTTTTTTTCCCTTTTTTCTCTTTTTTTTCCCTTTTTTCTCTTTTTTTTCCCTTTTTTCTCTTTTTTTTCCCTTTTTTCTCTTTTTTTTCCCTTTTTTCTCTTTTTTTTCCCTTTTTTCTCTTTTTTTTCCCTTTTTTCTCTTTTTTTTCCCTTTTTTCTCTTTTTTTTCCCTTTTTTCTCTTTTTTTTCCCTTTTTTCTCTTTTTTTTCCCTTTTTTCTCTTTTTTCCCTTTTTTTCTCTTTTTTCCCTTTTTTCTCTTTTTTCCCTTTTTTTCTCTTTTTTCCCTTTTTTTCTTTTTTTCCCTTTTTTTCTTTTTTCCCTTTTTTTTCTTTTTTTCCCTTTTTTCTTTTTTTTTCCCTTTTTTCTTTTTTTTTCCCCTTTTTTTCTTTTTTTTTCCCTTTTTTCTTTTTTTTTTTCCCTTTTTTTTCTTTTTTTTTTTCCCTTTTTTTCTCTTTTTTTTTTTTTTCCCTTTTTTTCTCTTTTTTTTTTTTTTCCCTTTTTTTCTCTTTTTTTTTTTTTTTTATGGCATGGGTATGCTTTTACCTTTCCCCACTGTTCATTTCCTGGGCACACCGGGCTAGCTCATGCCAGAGCTTGCCCGTGGTGGTAGGAAACTAAGGAATAAGGGACTTTGTGCTTCAGGCCAGCTCTGCCTCTCACTGCTCTGGGGGAGCTGGTGGCCACGGGGACAGCGGTGGCTCCTAGGTGACTGTGGAGTGCGTGTTAGCCCTGGCGATATGCTGAACCGCTCAAGCAAATCATCTTAAAATAGGCTTCATATGTGATGCGGAAGAACCCAAGCAAAACACAGAACCCAGCCAAACCCAAATTTATGCTTGTGGTTGCTGAAGCTTGTGAGATCAATTTTTTGTTTACTTAAAACTGATTTCAAAGAGGTTTTTTTCTCTTTTAATTCTCGTTCTTGATCCTTGGGGTTGGGGGATGGTCGTGGCGGTGATGGTGGCTCAGCACCGCTCCAGCCGGGGCCGAGCATCCTGCCGTCACCCCCCAGGCAGCCGATGGTCCAGAGATGGTCCGGGCAGCAGGAGCAGGCAGGGGGGCGGGCAGAGGGGTGGGCAGAGGGGCAGGCGCTGCCCCGGCAGTGTGCCTTGGCACCCGGCTAGCAGTGGTCCCTGCCCACGGCAGCAGCCACCCGGGAGGTGGAACCATGGCAAGCAAAACCATGGGGTCCTTCTGGAAAAGGAACGGTGCTTTGGAGTCACTGACCTCCCATGAGGTCACCAGTAAAAGAGCTTCTCCTGTGGAACAACCGGTGCTTAGTTTGGACCCAGGTTTAAGTTTTGGGAGAAAAATAAAGGCCACTGTAGGACCTCTGCACTGCGGAAGGGTTTCGGTGCCGGTGTTTTGTGTTCCTCTCCCTGTCACAGGGATAAGGACATCTCCAGTGTACCGCGTTGGAGTGTCTGTCCCATGGTTATGCTGAATCTCTTAGGTGGGTCATGGACGGGCTTTTCTCCAAAGTCCTGGACTAACGTCCCAGTGTCCCCCAAAGGCACTGCAGGACATGGGCAAAACCAGCTGGTGGGTAGAAAAAAGGCCCTTTCTGTGTGTAAATGCTCTGTCCCTAAAGGTGCAGAATTGAGGTCCCGGTGAGGCTGGGGAGCATGGTTACATCCGCAGAACAGGACCTGCGGTCACTGCTCCGCTGGCACGCCCCAGCAACCATCCCGAGCGGGTCTCTGATTTTCATGAAAATGTGGAAAAGTAGATCTGAGCAGAGTTGTTTTGGTTTGTGTTTTTTTTTTCATTTCTAACTTGAAAAGACTGAAGATAGCAAGTGTTAAAAGCACCAGTTCAGTTAAAAAAAAAAAAAAAAAAAAAAAGGAAAAAAGGCCAAAAAAACAACCAACCAAAAAAAAAAAATCCCAAAGCCTCTGCAGAGCTGGCAGGAGCCGGAGCACAATAATAGCAGCGATGGCTGATTTAATCCTCTGTGTCATCCCACATATGCTGGGTTTGCCCCAGCGGGATGGGAAAGCCTCGAAAGTCGCACACGGACATGTTTCAGGACAAACCGTATAGAAAATAAACACGGGCGATAAATAAAGCGCAGGCAGGAAGCGATGGCTTCCCAGGACAGAAACCAGAGGCGATGCTCATCACGGCTGCCCCGGCTCCCCGCTGCCGGCAGCGCCGCTCGGACCCGGCTGGGGCAGGGAAGCGCCCACCTATTTTATTTTTTCAGGACTGGCTGGCAGCGAGCTGTGTGGCCCCCGTTTCGGCTGAGAATTGCCTGCAGCCCCCGGCGTTTCAAGTGGCCTCAGCCCCGCGGCGCTGGAGCCAGCAGCGCTGGCGCTGCCCAGGACCCGTCGTCCCTTTTAGCAGCGGTGCGGTGAGCGCACGCCGGTGCCAAGCCCAGATGGAGTTGTTCCCCGCGCAGATTCCTTCCTCTGGGTCTCGCGCTCTCTTCTTTTCTCTTTCCTTTTGACACTTACTTATTTGCAGATTTGTCAGAGTTAAAGGGCTGCGTCCCGGGGGCGGTTTGTGTTGGCCCCGTAGATAGACGCCAGCTTTGCCCGGGGCTGTCGGACGCGCGGAAGTGGCACCAGCGAGAGAGCAGGAGTTTCTAAACAGCCTTAATTAAATCAGAGCAACGCTCTTGCGCGGGCTGCTGGATCCCTCCTGTCCCTGAAAAGCCCTGCAGGAAAGCTCCCCTTGCTCGTTGTCAGGGCTCGTTGGAGCGGGGCTGCGCGGGGTACCTGCGTCCCCGGGGGGGACGGGGAGCGTGCGGGGGGACGGTGCCCGGCGGCAGGACCTGCGCGGCGGCAGAGCCCCGTGCGCCAGGCGGAGGGAGCCCGGGCTGGGGGTTCAGCGCCGGCAGCCCCGGGGGAAAAAGGAAATTGAATTTGTGCTTGTGAATGGAAACGTCGTCGGGTGAAAATCCCGGAGAGGACAGGGGTGGACGGTGCTGCGGCTGTCGCATCATTTGTCCGCGCAGAACCTCGCTGCTACTGAGGATGCCATTGTGTGCTGCCTAATTGCTTTTGGATGGCGTTCAGGCGCCAAAGTGGGGCAGAAGCAAGGCTCCAGGCTGGCTTTTAACTCTTTTGTGGGGGTGTAATTTCTGGGTTGGGCGCGGGGGGGGGGGTGTGATCCGGGAGAGGTGGGCAGTGGGGCTGGAGCCGCGGGGGCCTGCGGTGGGCGGCACCGGGGCCCTCGGGACACGGGCAGCGGGGAGGTGAGCCGTGAGGTGCAACCGGAGAAAGTATTTGACTGATCTAAAAAAAAAAAAGTGAGGGTTAAAACCTGCGGTTCAGTGCGGAAGAAGAAAAGAAGGGTTCGGAATAATGGGGTGGGGGAGCCGGCTGGTCCAGGAAGCCGTGGTGCACCGATAGCGTGTCCACAAAATAAATAAATTAACGTGTGTAACGAGCATCAAGAGGAAAAAAGGTATGTTATAGAAACAGCCCCAGAGCCTATAGGCCTAATTGCCCGGGCAGGCCGGAGGAGCGGATGTGTTTAAGAGCTGTGGGGGCTTTTCTCTGCTCTTTGGTGGAGACAGCGTTAATCGGTCGGGCTTAGCAGCGTGCGGCGGATGTCAGGGAGGAACAGAAGGGCTGTTAAGCACGAGGAAATTGCTTGCTGTCTAGATGGGCTTAACACAATATAAACTACACGGTACGCACAGAAAGTCAAAGCCTGAAACGGTGAAGGAGCTGGAGTTACCCGGCACAGCAGTGCGGACGTGAGCGGAGGGCGGTGCTGCTCCTGCGCGGCGTCGGTTGGAGCTGGAGCACGGGGTCCGCTGCCTTCGGACAGAAAAGCATCTGCAATGTTTCGGAGCCTGCGAGATGCTTGGCTGGCTTTTCGCGTCCTCCTAGTTTGTCACCATCCTTTTTTTTTTTTTTTTTTTTTTCTCTCCATAACAAGATTTCAGAATGGAAGGAAACGCTCTGGAAAGGAGCCCGGGAGCAGAGGCGAGGCGTGCCGGAGCGAGCAGGCTTCCCACCGGCTTCCTTCGGGGTCCGGCTCTGCCCATCGCGCCGCTCTGCTCGGCCGGGCGATGCACCCCTCCCTCCTCCCCTCTTTACCTGGGCCATGCTGAGCACCGTCGCGGCTGACATCTCCCCGTATACGGGGAATGTTTCCCCGTTCCTGAACTGGGAGGCGGGATTGCAGCATCTTTGCTCCCCAGTTGGCAGCCCCCAGCCTTGCTCAGCTGGGGGCTGTGACCCATCCCCATCAAAGCTTTTCTAGCTGTGCCGTTGGTTGGTTTGTTCTCTGTGAAAAATCACCCTGCAAAACCTCCAGTTCCTGAATTCTCCTCTTGCTCCCGCTGGGTTACGCCCGGCGTATGGGGGAACCTGGATGGGGAAACGTGGGTTGCCTGTATGTTTTTTCCCGTCTTCTGAGTGTTGATGCGGGCAGACATGGTAAGGGCATGGTCTGTCTTCCTGATGGATGCCCGTCTCAAGCTCTTGCTTAGAAAGGTTGTTTGGCTAGAAAAAAATGGGGTTTGTTTTTGTATTGGGGAAGTTGCGGAAAACCTGCCCGGACTCTGAGGGAAATTGGTAAAAGTGTATTTTAATTATAATTCATTACTGCAGTGTCTTGTTTTGGAATTGTACCTACGGCTAGTGTGCATCTCGCCAAAGATGCTGCGATCGTGCCCCACAGCCTTCCTGCCGGTTTTCATTTGGTTTAGAAAAGTAATTAAAAGAGGGTAAAAAAAGAAGCAGCAGAGTTACTGACTCTCTTTACAAGAATAAAGGGTTCAGGCCAAACCTACTGCTATGAAAATAAACAGAATTTCATTTTTTTGTTGCAAGTTCTTCCCATATATTGAATTTCCGTGCTTGGTGACAAGGATGGATCTGCCTGAGTGAGCAGCGATTGGATTCAGATGGCTTTGAGCTGCGATTGGTTTTGTGTCGGAAAGCTGGAACTGTCCTCGGAGAGGAGGGTTTGGACCTCAGCTCGAGGCCTTGTTCTCTAAAGAGCAAAAACTTTGCAGCCTGATTTAGTTAAGTTCTTTGCTTTTTCATAGCTGTGCCTAGAAATTTTTGCCCTCCTTTTTAAATCCTGTCCTTAAGGTGTGTTTTTAGCGCAACGGGCTGGCAATGGCAGTTGCCATTCGGAAGGCTTGACCCGTCTTCGCCAGCGTTTGCGATTAGACCTGGACACGGGCTCTTGGCCAACAGGTGCATTTTTCTCCGGATATCTCCCGAAGAACGCTCCCCGGGGCTGCGGTGCCTGTGCAGCGTGGGGACAGCCGGGCCGCCCGCCGGTAACCCCTCGGGCAGGTTGTGGCACCGCGGGGAGATTTAGACTGAACATTAGGAAAGAATTTTCCACAGAAAGAGTGGTGGGGCACTGGGATAGACTGCCCGGGGAGGCGGTTGGGTCACCATCCCTGGATGTGTTTAAGAGACGTTTAGAGGTGGTGTTGGGGGATATGGTGTAGGGGAGAACTTTGTAGAGTGGGGTGGATGGTTGGGCTCGATGATCCCAAGGGTCTCTTCCAACCTAGACACTTCTATGATTCTATGCTGCCGCTCCTGGGCAGCAGCACGGCACGGTCCCCTGCCCGCAGCACCGGCGGGTCGGCACAGGCAGTGTGGGAGCAGGAGGGTGCCTGTGGCACCGCCGCGGTGCTCTGAGGACAGCCGATCCCCGCCAGGGGAACGCAGCCCCCGCACTTCGGCTGCTCCCCCGTTATTCTTACTCCACTGCATTTCCCAGTCGCAGGCGGCAGCTGGCGTGGGCGCAGGCACGGCAAAGCCCACGGTGAACACCGCGTACAGAGCATGAGCCGTAAACTGAGACTAATTTGGCACCGAGTTCAGTCATAAAGGATAAATGTGCTTTATGGTCACATTCAGGATGTAGCTGTAATGGCTAAATAGAACCATACCCCAAGTGATGGAAGCCGTCAGCTACGGCCCCGGGGAGTCGGGATTTCGTGACTATTGCAAGCAACTGTTCAGAAGAAGGGAAAAGGACCGAATGACCGGAGAGAAGGGGGGGAGGTGGGCCTGCTGGTGAGGGACATCGGTGGTGAGTTGAAATCAGCAGCCAGGAGCCCCGGCGTTTACCAATAACGGTGTAATTTCCTCTGTGCCGCAGGTGACTGCGCAGGTGCACGGCCGAAGAGAGGACGACACGAGCTCCGTGGTGGCTGTGGGTCCGGCAGAGCCGGCTGTGCCGGGCCACGACGCGGGATCAGGCCACGCCGGTTCCTTGGGGCTGGAGCCTGGATGCTCAGAAAACGCCACAGCCCCGAGCAACGGGTGCGTGGGGCAGGTAGGACACAGGGGCTCGTCCCTTCCGCCAGGGAACTGGTTTCTCACTGGTGCCACCTCGAGTGGGATTTAGCTCCTTTTTGCGGTGGGGAAACTGAGGCACACGGTGGTTCCTGAGACTGGGTGCAGTTTTGGTTATGCCAGTAGGTCTGTGAAGCATTCCCCCTCTTTGCTGGGGTCTCACAAGCCAAAACCTGTTCATAACTGATAAATCTTGGAGGTGCCCTGGGAAGAAGGGCTTGGGGAGAGCAAGTGATGGGCAAGACACAGAGAAGGTTTCCACCCTTAGGTGCTCCCCTGTTCATCCGCACATGAGTTTGCCACCAAAGTGGGTCATTGCATGGGTCTTCTGTGCCGGGGGAGGGGAGCGCAGCACCGTGCTGGGGCTGGGAGTAGGGCCCGGGGCACTCAGCACCTCAGCAACACCGCCGGCTGCTCCTCGTATGCTGGCGTTGCGGCTCCTCCTGTGAGTCGGCTCCTCGGCCTCAGGGGTCCGGGACAGGGGAAGCGAGGATGGAGCCGGCTGCCAGCAGCCTCGGTGGACCCAAGATGTTTTTCTAATAACATCCAGATGGATCCACAGAAGTTGTTAGCATCTCGGCAGACAAAAAAAAAAAAAAAGAACGAACATCAGCTGCAGGATAGATGCGGTTCGGGCGGTTTAGGAGGGGCAGCCTGGAGGAGAAGCCCGTTGCTGGCTCCCCGGGTGCCACGGGCGCATCCGAAACAGCAAATGGAGTGGTGTGAGCTCTGCTTCCCCGGGAGCACCGCACAGGCGCAGCAGTGCTGTAACAGAGCCTTTCCTTCCAGAATTAGAATCATAGAATTGTTGAGGTTGGAAGGGACCTTAAATATCATCAAGTCCAACCATTAACCATTAATTAGGGCCTTGTTTGCTAATTTGAGTCTAGAAACCCCTTTTAATTGAGGCACGTTGCAGAGGTTGGCTCTTTTGGCGCGTGTGGGGGCGGGTGCCCACCCACCCTGCTTCCCAGCTCCTGTCCTGCAAGGAGGATATTCATTTTGGGATGGGGGGAGGCATTCTGCAGGGAAATGGTTGGTTTGGTGTGGTCGGGAGTGAGTTGAGCTTGTTCCAAGCGTACCCGCTGCCCGGGACCCCCTGCCACAGGGCTGCACGGGGCAGACGTGAGCCCTGGCAGTGGGGGTGGGAGGTGTTTTGGGGGTCACCGCATGCACCGGGGCTCCCCTGTGCGTTTGGTGGTCCCAGCAGATGGTCCCCGGGGAAGAGCCCCGGGGATGAGGCGGGGCGTGAAGATGCTCTGTGCCTCGGGTGATAAATGCGTGGTGGCCGAGCTCCGGAAACAGGGCAGGGGAGGATGTGAGCGACAGAGGATTCATATCCCGGAAACTCCGCGGTGTAACAGCTTGGGAATTCGGCGTGATAAATGCATTTGCCTGGACCGTTGCAGACAATCTGCTTAATGTGGGAAGCAGAGTTTCCTGCAGAGTTAGTGGGGAAGGGAAAACCTTGAGGGCCAGGAACGTCCGGGGAGAATTAAGCAGGTAAACCCATTACCAGTGACCACCTCTTTGTGTGGGGATTAGGCTGAAGTTTAAGCTGCAGCTTCCTGATGCTCAGTGTCTCGGGAGGAGCAAAGGCTGTGAGCAGGGGCCTCCCCTCCCTCCCTCCCCCCTCTTGAGGGGCTCGACCTGAGAGCTGGGATTAGCGATTGCCACAAGCCACCCATACTAGCCAGAACAAATTGCCGCACATGCTTAGAAACAGCCCAATCTGTGCAAACCATAGTGATGCTCTGAGGTAGAGGTTTGCCAGACCTTCCCCCCTTCTTCCTAATGCGACCTTCACCATGCAAATCGCTCCTGTTTAAACAGCTGATTTACACTGTCCCAGTGCCCTGCCCAGGGGTTTACCCCAACTCCCTCCTTAGCTCAGAGTGCTGCAGACACTGGCTATGAAACCAGTGTCACATGTGGGAACAGAGGTGTCCCAAGAGCTTATTTCAGTTAGCACATCACGAAAGGGTTTGGCACTTCCTTGTGCTCAAGGAAGGCTGGGGATGGTGGGGAGGGAGGTCTGGGGTGCAGCGGGGGGCTGCTGGGGATGGGGTGTGGGGAGGGCGGGGGGCACGAACAGCGCTGCTGCACCCCGAGCGCCAGGGAGAGCTGCAGGGATGAGCACCACCAAGAGCCAGGCTCACGCTGTGGCTGCAGGGGCCCCCTCGGTGCTTGCCGGAGCCCCGAAGGGGCTGATGCGCCACAGCATTGTGGTGGGCATGGTGGTGGCCTGCAGCCCTGGCCGTGGCCGCCCACCGCCGCGCCGTCCCGCGGCGCCCACAGCTTCGCCCACCCCGAGACGTGTGTGTCCTCCGGCAGCCTTTCCAAAATGCCAACCACAGGAAAGCAGCGGAAACCCAAGCTTTCCTTTTGCTTGGATTCCCATCAGCTCCCAGAGCTTAATAATAGATTATTTCAGGCTTCCTTGCTTCAGTTGTTTTGGCTTTTTGGGCTGAGCGCTGTCTCATGGGCAAAGCAGCCCTCTGGCTTAGAGGAAGAGGAAGGAGAAGCCACTTTGTGGGATGAGGGTTTTGCCTGTGATCAAACCCTCCCCCGAGGCTTGCCAGGAGCGTAACCCCGCTCTACCCTTCCCGCTCCCCAGGGGGGATCTCTTGCCAGCTCTGGTCCCATGGGGGGGCTGCCGTTGGGGGTCCCCGCGGTGGGAGCAGCACCCCGGGCTGGTCTCCCCCCAGGGGATGCGGGGCAGGGAGGCAGCGGGGGATCCACCGCTTCCCGGGCCCCTTTAAGCTCCCTCTGGCTCCATTTGTCAGCCAGATGCCGATCCAGATGTTGGCGCTCCGCTGTCTGCCCGCTGGCAGCGGCGGCGCGGGGCGGGGTGGGTGCCCCGGGCCCCCCCCGCCGCTCCCCGGCCCCGCCGCGCCTCCGCATCGCCATCTCCTGGGCATCCCCGGCATGGGGACAGCGGGGACGGCCTCTTTTGCGGAGGGAAAGCCGAACTCCTGTGGGCTCGGCACCGAGCGCTCCGGGGTTCAGCACTTTTTAATTGTCTTTTTTTTTGGTGCGCCCCCCGACCCAGGAGCTCGTCCCTGCCCGCTCGTAGATTCAAAGAATGGTCTGGGTTGGAAAGGACCTTTAAACGCCATCCAGTCCAACCCCCCTGCCATGAGCAGGGACATCTTCAAATGGATCAGGTCGCTCAGAGCCCCGTCCAACCTGACCTGGAATGTTCCCAGGGAGGGGGCATCTGCCACCTCTCGGGGCAACCTGTGCCAGGGGCTCACCACCCTCACAGCCAAGAATTTCTTCCTAATACCTAGTCTTAATCTTCCCTTTTTAAGCTTAAAACCGTTCCCCCTCGTCCTGTCGCACCCCTCCCTGACCCAGAGTCCCTCCCCAGCTCTCCTGGAGCCCCTTTAGGCACTGGAAGGGGCTCTGAGGTCTCCCCGGAGCCTTCTCTTCTCCAGGCTGACCCCCCCACCTCTCCCAGCCTGTCCTCCCAGCAGAGGGGCTCCAGCCCTCCCAGCATCTCCGGGGCCTCCTCTGGCCCCGCTCCGACAGCTCCGTGTCCTTCTGCTGTGGGGACCCCCCGAGCTGGAGGCAGCACCGCGGGGGGGTCTCCCCAGAGCAGAGCAGAGTGCAGCAGAGGGGCACAATCCCCCCTGGCCCTGCTGGCCACGCTGCGGGGGATGCAGCCCGGGGGGCGGGGGGCTCTCTGGGCTGCCGGCGCACATTGCCGGCTCATGGGGGGCTTCTCCCCCACCAGCCCCCCCCAGTCCTTCTCCTCAGGGCTGCTCTCCATCCCTTCATACCCCAGCCTGTGCTGATACTGGGGGTTGCCCTGACCCGGGTGCCGAATCCCGCTCCAAAACCAAAGATGAAACAGAAACAGCTCTGCTGCTCGCCTTTGCGCTGCGTCCTTGACCGAAGATGCTGAACTGTCCCTGATAACAGGTACATTGGGTCAGTCCTGCTCTCTCCTAAACCTGCTGCCGGGTGCTGTAGCTGTTTCCAGGGGCCGTTCTGGGTTTCATGCTGCAGGCTGGCAGCTTGCGCAGCCTTTCTGCAGACCTTCGGTCCCTGGGATCCAGTGCTGCAGTGGCCCCGTGCTATAACGAGCTCAATGAGTGCCACGAAGACAGTGCAGTGTCACAAAGGTCTGGCAGCTGTGGGAACAATCTCCCCAAAGCCACAGGCAGTGGTGGGCAGGATGTCTGCCCTGCCTTTGAAGGGACCTGGCGATGGACTGAAGGACCACTGGTCCCCTCTGTCCCATGAAGCAGAGGTGTCACCACCCTCCAGGGTATCTCGCAGCCAAACCCGGCTCTGCAGCCCAGCCCTACCCAGCTTTTACCTTTCTTGGACGTTTTCATGTCATATATGGAGAACATATGGGAGCCATTAGACGCAGATTTACATTCTTCCCTAACGAATGGCAGCATGTCAGAGAGTTGTTTATTTAATGTAAAGTGTGATATTTTTAAAAAATAGCTTCAGTTCTCCTAGTGCAATAGTTTGTGTGACTTTTCATTCCCTTCTTCCTGGTGCAGGATAAACAGTTAACAGGAACCAGCAGTTGGGTTTTAAATCTCCGCAGAGGACTCCTGAGCCAGACAGAAGGAGGGAACGGATGAGATTCAGAGCCCTCTGCAGCTTGGTGCTCTGCCTGGCTGATGGCGTGTTGTTGAGGTTGCAGTCTGTTAAGATCGCTGCAGATCTTTAGGTCTAGCTGACAACTCCTGCGCCGTGCAGCCCAGCTGGGATCCATGGCCCTTTATTGCCCTTCCCGTGTCTGAGCCCTTCTGCATCGGGCAGTCATGGAAAAAAAAGAACAGATGAGGGATGCCCTCAACCTGAGAGGTTTGAGAGGTGTGGAGGCAAAAACACAGCTTTGGAGAGCCCTGGTGGAGCCCTGCAGATGCTGCAGACCTCAGCACTGGGTGGAGGGGTTGTGGAATCAAAGGGTTGAGGACCCTACCTGCCCTGTACCACCTCCTCCTTCCACTCCTTTAGAATGTGGAAGCTTGCAAGATCTTGATTTGAGCCAGCAATGTGCCCTGGTGGCCAAGAAGACCAATGGCATCCTGGGGGGCATCAAGCTGAGTGTGGCCAGCAGCGGGAAAGAAATATAATCTCCTTGAGGGGGGTCATCCTCCCCCTCTGCTCTGCCCTGGGGAGGCCACATCTGGAGCGCTGTGTCCAGTTCAGGGCTCCCCGGGTCAAGAAGGACAGGGAACTGCTGGAGAGAGTCCAGCAAAGGGCTACAAAGATGAGGAGAGGACTGGAGCATCTCTGTGCTGAGGAGAGGCTGAGGGCCGTGGGGCTGTTCAGTCTGGAGGAGAGAAGGCTGAGGGGGATCTTATCAATGCTTATCACTCCTTCAAGGGCGGGTGCCGGGGGGTGGGAACAGTCTGTGTGCAGTGGTGCCCAGTGACAGGACAAGAGGGAACGGGCACAAACGTGACCATGGGCAGTCCCATCTCAACCTGAGGAGGGACTTCTCTCCTGTGCGGGCGGCAGAGCACTGGCACAGCTGCCCAGAGAGGGGGGGAGTCTCCCCCTCTGGAGCCATTCCAAACCCGCCTGGAGGTGTCCTGTGCCACTGCCGGAGGTGCCCCTGCTCTGGCAGGGGGTGGCACTGGGGGGGCTCCAGAGGGCCCTTCCAGCCCCCACCAGTCTGGGATTCTGGGATCCTGGCAAGATCCAGCAGGAGACAGCACCAGGTCGGAGCTGAAAAAGGAGCTGAAATTTGCCCCATGGGGTGCCCTCGGCTGCTGCTGGATTTGAACGCTGTACATTTAACTGTGCATCCGAACCCCGCCGCCCTTCCCCGCCCAGCCGGCCCCCCCCCCCCCTCAGCCTCTCGTGCAGCAGCATTTGCTTTTCCTTATTTCTGACACACTCCAGAAACCCTCTTGCGGGACACTTGCTCTCACTACGCTTACTGGGAAAGATCTTCGAGTGTAATGATTTTATGAAATCTTGTAAGTCTCTTCTTTTTCCCCCTAACCTCTCACCCTAAGGACAAAACTCTCCCAAGCGAGCGTGGTTTCTCTGGGTAATGTCATCTTTGCTTGTTCATCTGTCTGAAGCAATTACTGTGGCTTCCTTAGGGATTATTTTTCAGACAAAGTGTTGACATTTTTCCCCAGTTGGGCGTCAAGTGTGTACCTGCGGTGGTAACTTCTGAGCGGCAGAAGTCTAAGGAGAGGAATGCCCTGCGGTTAATGAGGTGTTGGAAGACAGCACGGCTCAATCCAGCATTACGCTTTCCAACTTTCCAGTTTAATTAGAAATCTGGATCTCCTGGTCATGCGTTCGTTCATTTTTCGACCTGAGTGACAACCCAGCTTTTCACAGGGGAAGCGACCACAATGTTTAAGGAAGGTGGTGATGCCGTTGGCTATCCACCTCGCTCTGTCTTGCCCAGCTTTGTGTTTGCCATCGGAACATCATCTGTAGCCTCTCCCGGGTGCCGGACCCGCCAGAGCAGTGGTGCCAGGGACGGCGGCGGCGGCTGGGTCCTTCTGTCGCCCTTTCTCCTCCTGGAGCTCGTTGGCCTAAATCCAGGGTTTTGGCAGATGTTCAGTCCTTGCTGGACACTGGCAGGTACTGGTTTAAATGTCAAACTTCTCAACTCTCATCCACTGCAATTAAGCAATTACACGTTTGTAGGAGCGCAGAAGGTAGAGACGGGGGCGTTCAGCCTGCTGAGGGAGCCGTGTCCCTGCAGGTGTAGGGTGTGGGCGCATGTGAGGATGATGAGGATACCCGCGTGGGGTATCCCTCGTCAGCTGAAGGGCTGCAGGGAGCCGTGCGTCTGCTCCTCGCCCACCATTGGCCTCAGCCTTCACTGGGAACCGAGAGAGCGTGTTTTACCACACAGTTCGGGTCATTAAAAGCGTGCGCATGGTTTGTGGTGGCAGCTGAGCTGATGAGGCATTACTTGTTCACCTTTTGCCGTGGGATCATGAAGGCTTGGTATAAGTTACACATCTAGGCACGCATAATGTAAAATAAGGCAACATTGGGAAACAATCACCGTTTTTTGCCAGGTTAGGGACAACCAGCTAGCTTACCTGTGATATGAGGATATGGAGAAAAAACAGTAATCCTACTGCTGTGCTTAATTTGCTTAATTTCTTTTTTTTTGAGGGGGGGAGGAGGCAAGGCGCCTGTGCAGAGTAGAATTTTTGCAAGCATTATTTTCTTCTTTCTTTTACTGAAAATGATTTAGTGGGTATATACAGTAAAAACGTGCCTTTTTGGCTGTTGGGGATTGTAAGTGAAAACAGCATTCAGTGTGCACATCGTAAAGACCTGCAAGGCCGCCTCCCCACGGGCGGCTGTACGGCACCTTTGCTGTGTAAAGGACGAGCGGGGCAGCTGGCATCCCGCAGCCCCCCCAGCAGGAGCGGGAATTGCCTTTCCCACTTGATCTCCACGCGGTTTCCCCAGACGACGAACAGCACCGAAGGGCCGTGGTGATGGGGAGGTGCCGGGCGCTGGCGGGGCTGGTGCCCATGGGCGGGCGCTGGTCCCCCCAGCGCCGGGCTCTGCGGCTGCGGCGCTGCCAAAGCTGCCCCACGCTCCGTCCCCACCACGGCTCCCTCGTTCCCGCGCCGGCTGCTCCCTGTTTGCTTGGCAGGACAGGAGGATCAACCGCGATGCTGTCAGCGCCGGGGGGGAAAGATTTCAGAGCCAGCAAGTGCACAAGTTCAGGAGTACAGTAATTAGCAGAGTAATTCTAAAGCGCAGTAATTAGTGGCTAATTACTGGTGCAGAAATATGCAAGGCATAGTGCCTTTTATTCCCATCTGTTGTGTAGATATGGCTTATCTGGGGTTTTCGGGGAGCAGGGAGCGCTTGTCCCACGTCCCTGTCCCCGGTGGCAGGAATGGAAAAGGTGAAGCGGGGAGCCCGGGTGGGACGAAGGGACCCCACGGAAGCCGTGAGGGTGAACTCAATCTGCTCGCCGGAGCAAAGGTGCCGGGGCTGTGCCGGAAACGTGGACTTCGGACTCACACCGCTGGCAAGGTGCCGGGCGGTGACTGTGCAAGGTCCCCCCGGCTCTCCAGCCTGACGCAGGTACCCCCTCGCGGGCTCAGCGCGTCGGCCGGCGGCGGCTGCCAGCGCGTTTGTTATGTGCGAATCAGGATGAGATAATTGATAAAGCTGCGGTGGGGCAGACGACGGTCCGCGGCCGCGTTTGCTCAGGAGCAACGTGTGGCTGTGAAAACCCTCCCGCAGCCACACCAGCGAGGTGCCACCCGCCGGGGAAGCATCCCCGCGGTACCCCAAGTGGCAGGAAAAAATAGATTGCAATATGTAATTAGCGGACCCCGCAGGCCTCGTCTGGGTGTTCGCAGAAGGTGCGGGGTGTGCGTGCACGGGGAGGCTGAGCGCAGCCGGCAGAGCCCCGGCTCGGCCCCGGGTTGTGTAAACAGGAAAGCTGTTTGTGTTCTCCCTTCAGAAAGTTCGGTACGGCAACATGAGCTCCACTGTTCAGCTCTGAAACGCGCCGCGTACCTCATCTCGGGGCGAAAATAGTCACTTTGCAAAGCTGGGGAGAGCAGCTGAAACGCTCCTGCCAAATACATACTTCTGCAGTTTCCAAGGGTCTACTATGCAAAAAATAAAGGTAAAATGGATTAGATATTACCCGCCTTTTCCAAACCAAACAGGAGCTTTTTTCACCACTGAACCAGAATTACTATTTCAACAATGTGATGTTTAACTACCCTGAGTTACACCCTGCACCTAAACGCCTTTTTTTTCCCCTTTGCTGCTGAATAAGGAAAGTTGGACCCAACAGGCGGGACCGTAGGAGGGGAAGCATTAGGAAAAGCATCTCAAAGGCTCTGTGCCTGTCCCCAGCCCAGCTTGTGGCCCAGGAGAAGATAAAGTTCACCTCATCGCTCAGCCGTGTGAACCGCAGTGAGTCCCGGTTTCCCTGGGTATTATTTTTCCCATTCACTAGAATTGCAAAATTGGGATTATTACTGTAGAAACTTTAATAAAGAGTGCACAGGGGGTGGCCACCCCTCCGTGCAGTGGGAGCAGCGCCTGCAGCGTCCGGCCAGGCTGCGTCACCCACCGTGGCACAGGGTCCCCCTGCTCCCTTGGTGGGTGTCCCCGACCAGGTGTCCCTGTTTGGGTGCTGCCACCGGAGCGACTGCTTCTGTGTCTCATCACAAAGCTCATCCCTCTGCTGAAGAGCACCGTGCTCCATTCTCCCACTCCCCTTACCCCGAGAGATTTAGACTTTTTTACTCAAGCGCCTCTCAATTTAGGACCAAACAGCCTTCTGCAATATTTCCTTATCAAACTTTATTGTTCTGCCACTGTACCAGCGTATTTTATTTAGAGCTCGAACCCTCAGCCCGAGACCGACAGGAGGATGGAGCCAAGAGCGAGTTGTGGCCGTGGTGCTGGGGGACGGGTCGTGCGGCGCTGCCGCAGCTCCGGCCGTGCACGAGTGAAGGGCTCCTGCGCTTTTGCTTTCTCGGCTGCTGAATCTGTCCCATCGACCGTGGCACCCCTGGCCACATCTCTGCATACATCTCACCCCCAGCCACAGCCAGGCTGTGACAAGTCACAGGGGTGCAACGGAGTTAGACCTATTCCCGATTTACTTTTTAATGCAGGATCACCAGAAAAGGTTAGTTGAAGGCTTTGGGCTCGTCTACACATGGGGAAACTGGCCATATGGTAAAATGCACTTGCCACTCAGGAAGAAGCACTTAGAGAAGTGCTGACTCAGCAAGGCTTTGCCCCAGGATGCCTGACCCCCCCGTGCAGCTCGTGCCCGGTCACCGTAGGTGTCTGCAAGTGCCCGAGGTGGACGGGGGACGACGAGCCGGGGTAGAGCGTGGTGCTTCCGTGATGCTCTCGCCTGGCAGGAGCAGCTCTTGAGCTGCTCAGGAGATCTGCTTTGTGCCGAGGGAGGAGAAAAGCAGCTTTGCCGAGGGTTTGGGAGTCACCGAGGGGCCCCAGAGCCATTTGTAGAGCCCCATTTCGCCAGACACCGGGGCTGTGGGAGGAAGCGATGCACTGCCACCATCACGCAGCCCGTCCCTGCTGCACCATCCCACCCTCAACATCCGACCTCAGTCGCTCCCACTCTGCGCCATCCTCACTGGGACAACGTCACGGGGCTTTGGTGCCCAGAATTACTTATGAACAGATTACAGAAGAGACAGGTTTACTTAATAAATAAATACAAATAACATACGGCAGGTACTAGGATGTAATATAGCAATATTCATGTTGTAGGGGAGGCCAGGGTGTCCAGGGCTTGCAGCTTTTGGCTGGTGCGAGTTTAGCTTAATACGCCGGGGATGTCGGCAAGCATTTAACCAGGCTGGCGCTTGATAACACGACTGGTGGTGCAGTCTGAAATTGCTTGAAGGGCATATCAGACGCTACATACTTAGATGGATAAATACATTAATGCCGAGTATGCGGGGAGGTTTGGGTTAGAATGAGTGGGGACAGTAGAAGTGTGTGTTTCCCTGGTACCCGGGGTGTCCTTGGGGTGCCCTTGGCCCCGTTTCTGGGTGCCTGCCCGGGGCGGGTTTGTGCGTGTCCCCAGGAGCTGCAGCGCGGTCAGGGCACGCACTGGCAGAGGGCAGTGGGGGCAGCGGGGACCCGGGGAGGGTGTCGGGGCTTTTCCCCTCATCTCTGCAAAGCTTCATGCAGAGCGGAGGAGCTCTGCTTCGTCTATTTTTGGTAAAGCCTTTGCCTAAAGCTCGGAGCTCTAACGTTTGGCTCTGTCATGCCAGCCAAAAAGAGAGAGAGCGGGGGAAAAGGAGGCGGCGGCGGTTGGGGTTTGGGGTTCGGGTTGTCTCTGAGCTCCCGGGATGGGGCTTAGTCGGCCGAGACGGGCAGCGGGAGGAAGAGGATCGCCTTCTGGCCATAGTGAGTCCGCGGCCCCAGCTTGCTGTTCCCGTTCTTCTTCAGACCTACAAACCAGTTCTTATCCGCGTGCTTTTTGGAGACGTATGTGTTGTAATGGTTTTCTTCGATCCTTTCAAGGAACAGGCACTCCTCACCCAGTAACTGCTGCAAGAGAACCCCGGGAAACGACAGTGAGACGGAGTGATGCCGTGGGGAGGAGGACGTGTGTTCCCGACGCACGGTCCCGGCTCGGGCGCTCCCTGGCTAGGATGCTATCCAGACCCACCTCTGAGATCTCCGTGCCCCAGTGAAGTTCCCATTTAAAGCATGGAGGTAAGTCGCCTTGATTTAGTCCCCTGGGCTACTCCTGCGGTAACTTGTCCCTGACCCGGGCGCTTTATTCGTCAGTAACCACGCCTGGCCCCGCGCTCCGTCAGCCGGTCCTGGCACCGGCTCCTGCTCTGGCACTAAGCTGTGCGGCGGCGGCTGCGGGTTCAGAGCATCAACACGGGGAACAAAACAGCTCTTTGGTGAGGCTAAGCAACCGGCGGCCAGGATTACGTGTCGCACACTTTGCTATAAATGGGACTATTCTCACAGACCCAGGTTATTTTCGGTGGCGCCGTGCCCTCCGGTTCCTGGGCACAGGGGGGTAAGCTCCCGCCTTGCACGATCCCGCTCGCACCGGGATGTTGCATATGCTGTCACCGCCTCCGGCAAGGGCTTGGTGCAACCAGGATGCAGAAGAAAATTGCGGGGGAGGTCTTTGCTCGGTGGCCACGGGCCATTGCCTGGGGCTGCTTGCTCCGGCAGCCCCGAGCCGCCTGGCAAAGCGGTGGGAGGCGGCAGGAGGCAGGCAGCGGTGCGGGCAAGGTGCTGCCAGGGCTGGAGGAGCCGGGCTGGAGGTGCACTAGCCCTGCACCCTGCCAAACAAGAGGGAACGGGCACAAATGTGACCATAGGAAGTTCCATCTCAACCCGAGGAGGGACTTCTCTCCTGTGCGGGCGGCAGAGCACTGGCACAGCTGCCCAGAGAGGGGGGGAGTCTCCCCCTCTGGAGCCATTCCAAACCCGCCTGGAGGTGTCCTGTGCCACTGCCGGAGGTGGCCCTGCTCTGGCGGGGGGTGGCACTGGGGGAGCTCCAGGGGGCCCTTCCCACCCCCACCAGTCTGGGATGCTGTGGGGTCCCCCCGCAGCCCCACTTGCAGCGCCGGCAGCTGCCGAGGGGATGCAAAAGCAGCTGCTGCTCCAGATATAAAATACAGTATTTGTCAAGTGTCAGATAAATCCAACATTTGTCAAAGGGCCGTAAATGCTGTTATATGATTACTTCTTCATTTCCCCCCAAAATAAAGCCGGATGAAGAGTGGCCGTCCAGCTGCCAAAATAACAAACAGAGGCTAATTGTTGCTTGCGGTTTGCATTACTCAGAGCTACGAGATTTCTGCAAACCTCAAACCCTCTCCGTGTCTGGTCCCACAGAAACCTCCTACTTACCGAGCCGTAGAGCAGCCCGTTGGTGTCCATCGCCAGGTACTGCCCAGACTGGGTGCTCTTTATATACACCTCTCCCACGCTTTCCGCACTTAGCTGGAGTTGGACTGAAAGTAAAAATAAAACAACAACAGAAATAAAAGGAAAATAGGAAAAAGGAGAAAAAAACAAACCCAAACGAAAAGATTGTCAGAGATAAGGTCCAAGCTGGTAGGAAAGTGAGCAGGGTATTTTTGTTCTGAACCGGCTTATAAAGGGTTCATAGGAAAGAGTACAGCATGTAATAGGAGTGTCTCCTTGTGCCCTCTCCTTCAAAGAAAGCCCACAGCCATGCTTTAGGAACCAAAGACCATTTCTTTCCTTATTTTACATCAAAGGAAGGGCAGCCTTTTGGTTAGGACGCTGGAATGGGACACAGGAGATTGGGGTTTTAATTCTGGCTCTAATTTACAAATTTCTCATGTGGTTTTGACAAGACACTTAAGGAGTGACATATGAAGAAGGATTTTGAGAGCTAAACCAGGGACGGTCAGACTTCAGATGCCTGCGTTGCAAAACCCTGATCCAACGCATCCCATCCAGCAGCGCGCTGCGGCTGGTGTTATCCGGTGCTTCGTAGGCGGATCGTGGAGAAATAGAAAGGTCTGGTCTTCATCCGAAAAAATACCTCCCGTCGGCAGCCATGAGCCACGTCTCAGATCGCCCCAGTTTGTGGCGCTGATGTGAATTTGGTACTAAGCGGAGAGGTGAGCCCGCCAGGGCGCGGGCTGGGCAGGGCGATGGGTTCCCGGGGATGCTGCGTCGCTTTGCGCAGCCCACCGGGCACTGGTGTTCCGTCCCCGTGGCCAATGATGGACCTCGGCTAGAAACTCCGGGGAAAAAATAGCTCCTTATCGATCACGTACTGCGGGAGGGGAGCAGGTCAGGGTGTCTGGGCCACCTCCCCCTCCTGCTCAGCATCCCGTACCTACCACAGCAGATTTAACCTTTCTATTTGTCTGGTTACTTCTTTTGTCCCGTGGGTTCCTTTTTTCCTACTTTGCTAATTACAGGAGTCTTGGAAAATAATTAAAACTTGGCTCAAGTTCTTGTTGAATGTATTTGTCGGGAAAAGGCAAAGGGAAGAGGCCATTTGGTTGGAGAGAAGCTTTGGGAGGACAGGTCTGGCACTGTGTGCTCAGGGGGAGCCCCGCGCTGCTCTCGGGGTGGGCAGGAACGCTGAAGGCTGAGCAATCAGCGGCCCCACCGGCGCGTGCAGAGGGCTGCAGTCAGAGCCAGAGTGGGGTTTGCAAAATCCAGCTCCTCCAAATGAGCAGTCCCATCTCCTCGTCAGCGTTTCTTCCTGAGCTTATACCGCAGAGGTTTGTAACAGAAAGATTCAGGTTGGTTTGAATGAAGTACGAACAGGTGGCTCAGCTCCAGCTTCTTCCTTCTTTTTTAATTTGTCCTTACTTGGATGAGGTAAAAGGCGATGTTACCTCTTGGCGTGGCAGAAGCCCCCATCCCTGTGAAATCTTTGCCGTAATGGTTCACATCCTCCATTTTTTTTTTGGCATTTCCTGCTGAGCAAAATATGTTTCATTAGTAAATTGCGGGGGTGCAGATTTGCAGGGCTGCGCGGTCCCCGGTTGAGGCTGGGAGCTGGCGAACCCCGCAGCCGGAGAGCCTCAGCCTGCCTCGCGCTGACTGCGGGGCGGCAGCCCCAGGCCAGGGCCGGGGAGAAGTCCAGCCAGGGAAGTGATGGCATTTAGCGGGGGGGACCCTCCAGCTGCTGGCGGGGACGTTGAGGGCTCTGGCCGCGGAGGGCGGGAGAGCGGCAAGCGCGGAGGAAGAAGCTTATGCACATATTCTTGCATTTTTTACAGGTCTGTACAGCTATTTCCTTCCATGGAGTAATGGGATGAAACAGGGAAATAAGGCAGTTTGGGGAAACAAGCAGGGGCTTCTTCCTCCGGGGTCTGCAGCGTGCTGGTAAGTTTTCTTTTCGTTTCGCAGTGCAAGTTCAAGGTGCCCACGCGCGGCCGCCAAGGACAGGGGGACGCATCCTTACGCGGGGCTGGACAAGGGCTGGGAGCGAGGGACTCCCGCTCTCCTGAGCGGTCTCCCTCACTCCGGGGCTGGCAGCCGGCAGGGTGACCTAAGATAAAAATGCGAGTCCTTGATATTTGTCTGGAACAAAACACGCACGGGCACGGGCAGTTTGTGAAGCACCGCTGCAGGCTCCCGCGCAGCTGTACACGCCGGCTCCTGGCTGAGCCGCGGCGTTCCTGTGCCTTGTCCCTCCCTGGGGGCATCTCTCCCCGCTGTCACCTCCAGGTTTCCCATATGGATCGGGCTTGCTCCGCTTCTCCCAGCTGTGTACGCAGTATCCCGCGGCGCCGTTCCCGGTCCGGGGAGTGGTGCTGAGCAGCTCCGGCATTTGCCGGGCGCAGGGGCAGGAGCGTGGGCAGCCGTCGGCACTCAGAAGCAGGGTACCGCGCCGGCAGGGCTGCTCCGCTGGCACGCGGCCCTTCCAGGAGTTTCCTCTGTAAATATTTGTACGTTCGGATATCCAAGTTTACGAGATCGTTTTACAGGAGGTTCCTTTCTGGCAGAGGTTTGCAAACAGGCGGCCCCAGGCCAGCAGCCGGCGAGGTGCGAGCGTGCCGGGGCGCAGTGGGTGCCATGTGCAGCAGTGCCGCCTGCGCTCGCTGCCTGCGCGCATGCGGTGGCTGCGGGGACCGGCGGCCGGAGGGGAAACGCTCGCTCCAGGGTGAGAAGCTCGCTTTACCGGGGGAAAAAAGCCTGGGCTGTGTGGCAGCACCCGCACCGTGAGACGGTGGGCTCGAGGATGGGGCGCAGGGGCTGCACACTCCTGTCCTCGGTAGCACCCCATGTCCCAGGAGATGTCACCTTGCCACCGACCCTGCGCGCCCGTGCTGAGGTGCCCAGGGCACGCGGGCGTCTCTGCATGCCCCTTCTGACTCCAGCAAAATCTCAGCTCTTGCAAATCGTGGCAGAGACGCTGGTTGAGTCTGCACAGCCTCTCCAGCCGGTGGGTCCCGTGAGTCCGGTCCTGTCTTCTGCAGATCCTTCTGGTCAGCGTCCTCCTCTGCCTCTCGCAGGGGTTGGAGAAGGGTTGGTGCCCGGTTTATTCCAGGCTGGAGGCTGTCTGCCCCGCGCCGTGTTTATCCAGCCTTGGTGAGCTCATCCTCGCCCGTGCCCCCGCGCTGCTGTGTGCTGCGCGAGTGGTGGGGAAACGGCGTTTATAATTAAACCTCTGCTATAAGCTGCCTTTCATTAAAACGGCAATAACAAGAAGAAAGGTTAAGTTTGGGGGAGAAAGCCACATGTACGTTGTGGTTTAAAGAAAATAAAAGTGCTTTTCTTAGAATTTGTAAGGCAGACTTGGCTCCTCCCTGCCCTATTCTAACCAGATAGGAGCCTGGCAGGTCCCAGTTATATTCCAGTAAACGTTCAGGATACGGTGCACCCAGAGTTTTCTGCCAAGAGCTCCGGGAACTGCCGGAACAGATCTCCTTGGGCATTGGTTTAAAAAATCCTCTGGAGCATTTTGGAGGTGCAAGAGCCCTAAAAGCTTACAAATTCCCAACCGGTTCCTTGGATTTTGCGCCTTTGTCCTTACACAGCCATCTTCTCCTTAGTCCGAGTGGCTGCCGGGGGTTTGCTCCGTACAGCCCCGCGGGTCCCTGCTGACGGCCCGGCTGGTGAGCTGCTGCCGGGGAAAGAGCTCTCGATGCCTTTGGTGACACGGACAACTGCTGGATAGGACAAACATCCGCCTTTCCTTGCCATACAGGATAATATTATTAATTTTGGATATTGAGGTTTGCCCTACCTCAGATAGTCTGCAGCGCTTCATAGCGGCGTGTACAAAACTGCCACGTTTTGGCCAGCGAGTCCTGCCAGCTTCCTAGGGTAAACTTGGATGCCAGTTATGGAGAACGAACGTGCGCCTACAAAGGCAGTGGGGGGTGCAAATGGTAGGACCAGTGTTGGCATCGGTGCAGCCAGTTCATCCCAGCAGCGGGTCCCCAATATCCCATGGGCTGGAGCCGCCGTCGTCACCGACAGCAGGGAACGGGGACGGGCAAGAGGAGACTCTGGTGGCAGATGGCCCGTTAAATCACGCACATGCATGTAAAATGTATTGTAACTGTTTCAGCATACGATAAGCCATACTTATTTTCAGAAAAAAAAAAAAATGGTAACACAAGTGCATTTGTAAAGCTGTAAGTCACAAAACAACTCTCTTCACCTGATTCTTGCCTCTCTTGGGCTTTTGCATCCTGCAGGAACTTAATTTGCTGCAAAGGGGAGAGGGACGTTGCCCAAAGGCGGGGGGACACGGTGTGCAGAACGTGCAGGTGAAATCCCTTCTGCGCACAGGGGAATCTGGGCCCGACCTCCGCTCTGGCCGTTTCGTGCGCGAAGGCGCGGAGCGGCAGCGCGCTGCTGGGGAGCACTGCACGGGCGCAGCCCCGCTGCCGTGCCGCGTCTCCCAGCCCAGAGCAAACGCAAAGATACCGTAGGATTATGCGTTGGCCGCGCGTGGGTAGGATGCGAGGCTGCTCCTCAGCCTTCTTTGCCAGCCGCCAGCTCGCTGCGTGAGCCAGCCGTGCTGCAGTTAGCACCTTGGTCCCGTGTAGCCTGCCTGCCTGTGGTTAGGTTGATGACCGGGTTCGGGTTTAATACACCTGCGGACGTGAAATAGCACACACACCGTGCTTCCCCGGGCCCTGCGTGCGGGCGACAGTGTGTTGGGTGCGTGTGCTGACTCCTGGAAGGTGCGTTGCCACCAGGAGGTAGAGCTCCTGGTACAGAGCCCGTCTTCCCCAGCTCCCCCCTTCCTGGCTGATAAAACCACGGGGGCGAGGAGAAGCGCCAAGCAGCCCGGCCGGGTTTGCTTACTGTGCTGGTCGCTGCGGTCCCTGGTCCCGTCCACTTTGCCGTCTGGGAGGATCCGTAGGAAGTGGCCCCCGTTGCTGCAGTACAGGAGTTTGGGTTTCTTGTAGTTCCCCGGGGGAAGGTCGAACTTTTCGGTCAGGGCGGTGAAGGTGGTAATTTCCCCTTCGGCCATCTCTCAGCCTCTCCCGGCCGCCGGGCTGCAAGAGATGCGGCGGCGTACGGCAGGGGCTGTGGCACCGAGTGCTTGGCACACGCGGCTGCTGCCAGGCTTTTAAAGGGAGGGGAGGGAGCCCGGTGGTCCCCGGCCGGTCCCCGGGCTGGCTGCGGGGCAGGTGATTCACACGGCGGCTGATGGCTCCGGCAGTGACACAGCCCCAAAGGTGATGCTCCTCCAGCGTGGGAGGTGTGTGGGGGGGTCGTCTCCTCACTGGGTGTAGCTGGGCAGGAGGGACTCTGTCCTTTTAATTTTATCATAGTAAATTCTGTTTTCTTTCTGCTTTCTATTGACGTGCGTACTAAAATTATACGCTTGAAAAAAAAAAAAAAAAAGTTTGAAAACCACCCAGCGTCTGATCGAAACCCACAAGAGGCAGGAAGGGAGCCCAGGTTAATAACTCTCTCCACTATTATAACGTTCAAACACGATTATGAGTAGGTATTGCAACACGTACCGCATGCCAGATAGCAAACATTGCTTCATATCTTGGCACTCTGCGTCTCACCTGGCCAAGGCGCACACACGCTAAAGATCGGAGCAAACGTGAGGCACCGTGGGAGGTGGGCAGGGGGGTAGGAGGCTGTCACTGCTGGGGCGGCAAGCAGGACATTTACCCTGCGCTGATCAACAGAAGATAGAAAAAGGGAATTTTAAGTGTGCAAGTGCACACTTGCAGCTCAGTTGAAGTGGTTAAAAGGGAAATGCAAAGCTCTGGCTGATGCAGAAGGGGGTACCGGGGCACGGGGCACTATCAGCTGCTCAGGAGCGACGAGCACCGTCTGGGGAGAGTGCTCCTTCCCACGGGGCTCCTCTGTCCCGGGGGACTGGGGAAACGCACGGGCGTCCCATTGAAACCTCATTTTGCACAACACTGTGTGGTCATGATCCATGTGTAAGCAGATGCCGCACCAAAACCCAAAGACATCATCAGACTGATAGGAGAAAGATGCTGTGGATGTCGGAGGGTGAGAACTACCGTGGCCGTGGGATCAGGAGGTGCCGTGACCGGGTGTGGGTGGGGACCAGAGTCCCACAGCTATTCCAGGTATGTTCAAATTTATCTGAATGTTTCTAGCCTGGAAACTACATTTTAAATCTCCCATGAATACGCTGTCTTTCATATACAAAGTTCCGTAGTGCTTATAGAGTCGTGGATTTATGAACACAAACAGACAGGGCACAGTATAAACCCAGATATGGGAAATTAAGTGTCATGCATTCCCAGAGCTATCTTATGGAAAATATTATACAGTTGCTGTTTATATATATTTATAGATTGTAAAAATGTCTCTTTAGCACTGAGTTGTGCTACTGGTACATTAGTACTGGAGCCAGTATCATACTGTGTGGGTTTGTCGTGGTACTTAGAGTGACCTGGCAGATGTTAAGGACTGCAACTCTTTGCAATACACACGTACACACGTGTATGCATATCATCTCCAGACGTTTGGCTGTAAACTCTTAAGTATTTAAATTTGGAAATGCAGCTGCAAGGAGGGGAAACTACTCCTTCAAGTGGATCCCAAAAGCCTGCAGAAGATAAAACTGTCTGCATGTTGGATTGCTCAAAGCTGAATCCTTGGAAATAAAGATTTCATGGCTATTGTGGAAAACACAGCCAGCCGCTGCAACCAGCTTTGGTTAGTACAGAGACTTCATCCCTCACTCTGACGTGTCCCCGTGGGGTCTCTATCAGAACAGAGAGATTTCCTAGGAGAGGAAAAAACACAACCGTAAAGAAAAAAAAAATATTGCCTGCCACGCCAGGCCTCAGTTCCTTCTGGTAGCCCTTGGTTCACTACAGCTTCTCTCTCCTCCTGACTCTCAGCCCGGGTGTTGCTGCAGATGGAGGCGTTAAATCGCTACTACAGCAGCTGGTCGCCGAGTCAAAATGCAGGGACAAATTATTTTAAACTTTCCCCCCCTGCCCTTTCTCCAGAACCATTTTGTTCTTGTTTGGTAAGTCACGTTTGCTGGACCAACGCCTACCAAGTGTTCCTTTGTCAGCCCAGCGCTTCCTCAGCTATAGGCTGGTTTGCACTGGAAGCCGTTTTGGTTCTCATCTGGGTTTAAAAATCATCCCTAGGCCAGTTCCTCCCTGTACCGCGCGTCTCCCCAAAGCTCGCTCTTGCCTTGGAGCTATTTGCAAAGCCCACAGTATCAACGTTTTCCCAGGGGGTCCGACCAAGTTCCACAGCCGCCTCTGCTGATGGCCACGCTCCCGAATCGCGCAAAAGCCGTGGCCGCCTCAGCGCCGGTGCGCTCAGGCTTTGTGTGGTTGGAAGTTGTGTAGATTTGCAGATCCTCCACTGGACACAGACCGGGTTTTTGGGAAATGCTTTCTGCGGGTGCTAACACGGGCTGGCCCCGCTATCCTGCGGTGAGGTTGGTGAAGCAACCCGCGAGAGCTCAGGGGCTTTATGGTTCCTATGGTGGCTTTCCAAAGCCATGATGGACGAGCCAAGTATGGGTTCGAAATCCTTTTCATAATACAGTTGTCAGGCAGGTGGAATTAGGTATTTCTTAGAGTGTGGTCCCCGAATTTATTTCTGTGTCAAAAGATCGTACTTTTCTTGTAGCAGTTTAGTTTTTAATGCCAACTGTCTGCCAAGCTTTCTCTGAACCAAAGCCTTCAAGTCATTCAACGTGGTACAGAAGGCTTTAGTGCTTTACTGAGCATTAATCAAGATCAGTGGCATTGTGTACTTTCCTGGAACTAAAGCTTTTCTCAAACCTTTACCTGAGAGTAAAAGGCACTCAGAAGTCTCCTGGGTTGATGATGGAAGGAAGGGAGAAACAAACACCCCAAAGCCAAGAGCTCAGATCAGGATCTCGGCAAACTCGCGCTGCAGCCAGCACGAGCGGGGAGCGGGCCGGGATGCTGCCCTTGGCCACCGGAAGGTCTGCGCATTCCAGAACATCTAGGGATAGCTTTAACAGAGCAACTCGACTGGCAATGGCTTCTTCGTTTTCACATATTTCCTTTAAGTTTTTTTTGCTATTTTTAGAAGGAATTCAGTGCTCGCCAGATGCCTTTGACTCCACAAGAGAAGCTGAATGAACGCTATTTTCCACTCCCATTGTCTCTCCTTGCTAAATACTATTGCTGTTCTCATACTTTTATGACCGTGGAGTCAGTCCTCTACGCACACCACCACTCACGGCCCTACTATTATACTTCTGGCAGGAACACGTTAGGTTTTTATGGGAATTAAAAAGCACGAGTGAGAGCGAGAACCTGAACCAAAGACAACATAAAGGGCCTTATTTCTTTGGGTAGAAGCCCAACAAGATTATTAAATAGCTCAAAGCAGAACAGAAAGCAGCTCTCTCCAAGATGCTAAGCTGAGAGACACCACACTCCAGCAGTTATTTGGTGACCCATGGAGATAGGAAAATACTCCAAGAGGAGATTGCTGTAGGAGGGGGATGGCTGCTGCCGAGCAGGTGACACCGCCGGTCGCACTGGGACAGTAAGCTGGAGCCTGAGTTGGAGAGTGTTTGTCCAAGACCAGCTGTGTTCATGGCTCTCCTCTTCCCTCCCACCCCTGCGTAACAAGCTCATCCACTTCACTCCTGTAGCTTTCCCGTGCTGTGTTGCCGAAGAGAAGACCACCACTGAGAATGAACGGCATCGTCACCGGGAGCTGGACCCAGAGCCTCTGCTCGGGGGTGGCCCCAGCGCTGTCTGCAGGCACAGGGAGCAGAGGGTCCCGCCAGCAGCCCGGGGACACTCGGCTCTTCCTCTGGGGCTGTGGAAGGAGATGTCAGAACCCCAAAAGATCAGAAATAGCTTTCTGAAGAAAAAAAAGGACTTAAAAAGAGAGTTAAACCTGAATGTTAACTTTAACAAGGTCCTACTGAGCTCGGTGGCTGGAGCAGCGCAGCAGCAGCGAGGAGAGATGAGCCCGGCGCGGGACCGGAATTGCAGTGAAATTCTGAGAAGTTTGGGTTTGGTTCCAAACTTTATCACCGACCGCTGCCGCTGCAGTGGCCAAACCAGCGGCTTTGATGTGAAATCCCAAACTCTACAAGCGTCTGAGCCTGAACATCGAGGGCCGCTTACATTGCCAATAACAGGCGAACTCTGCGTGAGCTCTGAAATAACAGCGCACGCTGGGGGCCGTGGAAAAGGAGTGAGGTCCTTTTCCCTTCCTGTTCTGAAATCAATACAGACTTCACTCGATCGTTCTTTTCCCCCTGTGTTTGCATTACAAAGGCGGTGTTGATGAGAGTTTGGCAAATCATAGAATCGTAGAACGGTTTGGGTTAGAAGGGACCTTAAAGACCATCCAGTCCCACCCCCCTGCCCCGGGCAGGGCCACCTCCCCCCAGCCCAGGTCGCTCCCAGCCCCATCCAACCCGGCCTTGAACACCTCCAGGGATGGGGCAGCCACAGCTGCTCGGGGCACCCTGCGCCAGGGGCTCACCGCCCCCACAGACAAGAATTTTTTCCTAATATCTCATCTAAATGTCCCCTCTTCCAGTTTGAAGCCATTCCCCCTTGTCCTATCACTAAATGCCCTTGTCTAAAGTCCCTCCCCAGCTCTCCTGGAGACCCCTTCAGATACTGGGGATTGCTAATGGCCCAAAAGTTTTTTGCATATCTGGATTGCCAGGTCACACTCAGACTGGGCTGCTTGGGGCTTCAAGGGTATTTTCGTGGCTCCCTTATCCTGTTGCTAGAATTTCTCTGCCTGTTTTTCTTTTCTTTCCTGTCCATCTCTCCAACACTTCCTTTCCCCTCCTTTTTCTTGAGAATCCTCCTGACTTGCTTGAGTAGATCTGTTTTCCTGAGATCGGTCGGAGGAATCTTGCACGTTGGTAGCACATTGCACCGGAGGCTGGTGGACCCCCGTGCAGTGCCTGCAGCATCGTCGGCACAGCCTCCTCACAACCTCTGATGCCCAAATGGTGCCTCTGTCCCACAGGTTGTCCCTGTAGCTGTGAGGTGACCAGCTAAGGTGAGCCTATTTTTTTTCCCTCAAGTATAAAATACCTGGCTACTACATGGAGGAAACCAGAAGTATCTCACCTACCATGGCTTAAAACAAGATTGGAGATTGACTCAGATACGTTGAAGTTGTCCTTGGCTTTGGATACAATCCTTTATATAGGATTGGAAAGAAATGTTGTGGATAGCCTCTGTGAAGCACTCCTTCAGAACAAGTGCGGACATGTTGATGAAAAGTGCCGTTAATCACAATTGTCATCTAGCTGATCAGATAAAGATCATCCAGAAAACTCCACAGGGGCGAGAAGCCAGCTAAACCCAGGAGTCCTTTAGGGTTTTGCCAGACTGCAGTTAATGAGATCAGTGCCTCCCGACCCAGTCTCTGGTGAGTTCGGTGGAAACACCGCAGTTGGTTTCACTTTGGAAAGTGTCATTTTCTCCATTAAAGCAGAAATCGTGTTTCTTCCAGGGTGAGTGACTCAGCTGTGATCAGACAGCGTCGCCTCCTGATGGGCTCGTTTCCCATTCCCACTTTCGACTGCAGCCACATGGATGGGGCAGTCACTTCCCAGGCAGTGCAGACACTACGTATGGGAATGGAAACGACTTACCTTACAACAGGTGAAATGTTTTTAAGGAATTCAGGCTCGGGCTTTCCTCCACCCACTGCTCGTCCCGAGGGATTCCCGACGCGCCCTGTGCTTAATGCCGGGCTGACGGGTTCGAGCTGCCCGAGTGCGCAGCGTAAACCTCTCTCGGATAAATGAGGATTTTATTCCTCGTGAGTTTTAGAGATCCGTGGCGTGGGATGGAATTCCTCACCCAGGAAAGGATTAGAGATCAGCAAGAGGTTTCCCGGTGCCCCGGTTGCGCCAGGAGCCGCAGTGCGGCGGGTGCGGGGTTATCGCCGGCGCAGCCAGCCCGCACGGCTGCGAGCCTTGGGAGGGCTGGTGGTGCAAGGCACGGCTCGAATTCCTTGGGCTACGAATCCTCTTAGAAGGACTTAGTAAATGGTTGGGCAAGGCATATGATAAATATGTAATAGATCACTTTGTGCCTATCAGCGGAATGCCTTGGCTTGTTTCGAGTCAGTGTTTATGGCAAGGTGATTTTATCTCCGGCAGGATGATTTTATCTCTAGCAATATGATTAACTGCTTAATTAAATATTTATCAGTCAGGTTTTACCCTTTGTGAGTGCAATAGTTGGTATAAAGTGTGACCAAAACTGTAGAAATTAATTGAACTAATGCCTGCAGTCATCACCTGCTACTCTCCACCAGAAAACACAGTCATGCCCGGCCCAAGGCTGCCACCGCACCGCGCCGGTCAGTGAGGTCGGATTTGGCCATTTTATGCCATCCCAACGCTGTTTTAGCTCTTGTCCCATCTTTCTGCCGAGCGGAGAGGGCCGCGGGGATGTGTGCAAGTCTCGGGGGCAGAACGGCGGTGGCGAGGAGCTCCTGCGCAGAGCCCGGCTGAGCCTGCCCACCGCCGGACGTTTTGCTTCAAAGCCGTGCGTGACTTCTGCGTGGCTTTGAGGCTGGGACATCCCAGCTGCTCCTCTAAGCTGGGACAGCCAGTGCAACATCTCAGTAAGCTGTTGGCACCCGTGGGGAGACAGGAAAACAAGGTGACGATCCGCTTTCTAATTATCTTCCAGCCTCTCCCACCTCCCCACCCACACTCTTTTGCAATCCGGTGATTAACTTAATTACAGTTCCAGATCCAGGAGTCCATCCAGCTTGAGAACAGGAGCTTTGCCAGGAGGGTCTTGCCCTGTGTGTCCTGTCTGGGGTCAGACCAAGACCACGGACACGTACGCGAGCAACGCTGGCTGCAGAAGCAAATCCCGTTGCCTCATGGGGGGGATTTTAGGGCTAACTCCCAGAGCAAACCAGATGTGTGGGACCTGCCGCATGGAAAGAACACACTGGACGGAGAATCACAAAAGCTCAGTCTCTCCAGCGAAGGATGGGGTGGAAGATGTGTTGCACCAGAGCGTCCAAAAGGACACCTTTGGGCATTGCAGTGAGAGATAATGCAATTCCCCCATTACTGGGAGGAGCCCGGGGGCGGCTGCTGCTCCCCTGCCCAGTCCCGGACTCCCTCCCTCCCTCCCTCCCTCCCAGGCAGAGAGCTCATCTTTATTTTAGGACACCATTCACGGCGTTCCTTGGTGAGGCCGATCTGTCCAGCGCAGGCGGATGCTTTCACTGCAGTGTGCTCAGCACCGGGGCTGCAGCTCTTCCCTGGGGACCGGGCTCTGAGCAAGGACGGTGGGCTCAGGTCTGGGCTGACGTGGCCGTGGCTGTGGCCGTCACCGCTGCGCCGGTGCTGGCCGGGGGTGACAGCCGGGAGCAGCCCGGGGCCCAGCTGCACCCAGTGCTCGCCCCCTCATCCCAGGGGATGAGGGCTGTGGCACCTCTAGCTCTGCTGCCCTGGTAGTGCTGCAACAGGTACCCTAATTACAAAAGGCAATTAGTGGAGTAACACCGAGGGCTTCTCCTTCCCTCCAGGAGATGGCACGCACTCCCTGCCTTTTACAAGTGTCCTTCCCCCCTCGCAGGCTCACGCTGAGACCAACGCAGAGCATCGTCCCTTCTCCCGTGCTTTGCTGCAGCGCTGCTTCCCGGCACCTCGGTCATGGAGACCGAGACGCGCCGGCACGTGGGACCGGCTGGGAGCAGCTGCTAACATGTGCCACGAGTTATGCAGTCCTCGTGGTCTCGTCTCTGGCACCCGAGGAGGATGGCGCTGGGCTGCCGAGGCTGCTGAGGACCCAGGGGCGACGTGCCCGGTGCAGGTACCTTGTTTTGGGTGTTTGCCACCGGGCAGCGAGCTGATGGCTAAGCGCAGGGCTGTGCGCTCCTCTCCTCCTTGTGTCTGCCTGTGCTTTGCTTCCCAGGGGAAAGGTGTGCGGAGGGAGTGGAAACCACAGGGATGCTGTAAAGACTAATTGCTCGTTGGCGCAGCCATGGAGGGGTGAAGTGGCATCTCCCCCCTCAGCTCCTGCTCAGCAGCCCCCGGGCGTGGGGGGTCCCTGCAGCGGGGACCCCATCCACACCCTGCTCAGGACCCGCTGCCTGCTCCCCAGCCAGCAGGGAGCTCAGGCAGGCAGGTTAAGCTGGGCGACACTTTACCCGGCTTGCAAATGTCACCGTCCCCCCCTGCCACCCGCCCCCGCTGCCCACGCAGGACATCGGGCAAAATGTCAGACCACAAAGCGCTGCAGGGGTGGCTGCGCCCACGGATGGACAGATGGACGGACAGACAGCAGTGCCGGCCGCTGCCGCTCCTGGCCAAGGAGAGCCTTCTCGTGGCTTGGTTCTCCTGCTCTGGTTACGGGCGCGTTTCTCCAGCTCTCCCCCCTTCTGCCTCTCGGAGCACTTCGATACGGGCGATGCAAACGCATGGCTGCTTGTGGCGGGGAGCTGCTCTGTTTGCGGACCAGCTCTGCCCGGTAAAACCAGCCGCTGGCACCAAACGACAGACTCTAGCCCCAAAATTTCACTCTACGCAATGCTCTTATGCCAAGGGGCTGATCTGCGTCTCCTATCGTACCACATCCCGACTGAGCCCTGGTGCCACCCCGAGCAAAAGCTCCTGCTGACGGCCCCATCTCAGGTACCGCTCAGGTACCGTCACCGCTCCTCTTCCCCCCTCTCCATCAGCCTCGAGCCCTCGCCAGCCTCTCGGCGCTCAGACGGGTCCAAAATCTCAGTGGGCTGTTGCTAATAAGGCATGAGGCTCGAATTAGGAGCGAAAAGCAGGAATTCTCACGTGGTGTCAGATGCAGCACTTCCTGCAGCTGGCCCTCTGAAGGGTGGCCAAGCTCGATCAAGGGCTGGCTCAGGCTTCAAAACTGGGATTTGAGTTTGGGTTCAGATTTTATACCATGCCCTTCCCCAAAGAAGCAGAGGATGCTGGAATTGAGGGTTTCATCTCCAGGCCAAGTGAAACCCCACATCCATCCTCGTGGTTAACCATCAGTAGACATATCATCACTCAGAAATCAAACTTCCTCCAGCATAGTCCCAGTCTCGGTTGTTCCAAGGAAAATCACTTGGTTTCTGGGTTCACCATAAGCTCAGCAGTCATTTACTATGCTGAAAATGCGCAGGGAGTTAATTATGTTAATTCTGAAATATTTCTATGAGGACTATATAGCTTGTCTTGTTAAGTTCTAAGAAAAACTGGCGGGAAGAATTCTGCTCTTAATTCTCCTGCTTGGTATCTTATTTTAAGTTTAGCACCTAGTGGCTAATGCCTGTTTTTTTCTCCCAGCTGCCTGAGCAACCAGCTTGGGCTGTGTTTTCCTGTGCGCGCTGATGCGCAGTAACTTAACAGTGCAACAAAAGCTTGAGATAATAATTGCTATTGCCAGGAAAATCCTCCAATAAATAATAATTTTCTTATCTGCGTGACTTTAGGGCTGGAGAAGATGCCTCATAGTGTGAAACTGCAGTGCGCAGGAGCATGCAAGGAGAGTCTGAAACGAAAGATCGGAGCAAGGCAAGCTCAAAGCTGACTCTTCTTAAGCGCAGATGAGACGATCAGCAAGAAACCCCCAGAATAATTAGCCATGGATGACTAGCCACTGGAGTAAACTAGGGAGAGAAGCTGTACATCTCCCCCTCTCGCTGGCTGTGGAGCCAGACAGGTCGCTTCTTTTGACTCGTGATCTTTAGGCAAAAATTGGGGGTTTCTCAGTTGAAGGCAGTGGGTGGCTCTGGAGGCCCACGGACACCGGGCTGTCTGTTTGTCATCCTCATCTCCAGCCTGGAAAGGAGCCTGAATCACAGGCTGGGACATGCCAGGCCTTGCTAGGAGATACAGCCCCAATTTGGGTCCTGCCTGTCCCAGACAGGGCCGTACCGAGGCACCTGTGTCCGTAAAGCGGTGGGCACCAATTTGGCCCTTGCCCTGACATCTGTGAAGAAGGCAGCGCGACCGCAGGCAGGGTGTCAGCAGGCAGGAGCAGGCAGGAGCAGGCAGCCGCTCCCGCACCGCGCCAAGGAAAACAGTGCCCTGTCTCGGGCGCTGCCGCCGGTTTCCATAACAGTCCCCTCAGAGGTACGGGGATATTTTTTCAAAGGCTTTTCTACCCTGTCTCATCTCCGTAAACAACAAAACCGCCATAAAAAGCACATCGCAGGAGAGAAGTCTGCAATTTTAACTACCTGACGAAACTCAGCTGCTGTCCCGAGCGCTTCGCAGAGTGCTGTCCGCAGAGGTGACACCCACGCCGTTTATTTCCAGCTCCCGAGTGGGCAGTCTGGAGACACCGGGATGTTTGTCATGCCCGGTGTATCCACAGCCGGTTTAGGGGGAAGCCGTGGGGTCAGGCTGGCGCACAGGGATGCAGCTGAGGACGCTAGCGATGATGGGAGGTGGAAGGATGCCTTAAGTAGAAAAAAAAAAAACAAACAAACTGAACTAAAAAACTTTGGGACAGTGAAGGCAGCCCTGTGGCTGCCACGGGATGTGAGCACTGCCGTCCCTGCCGCACCGCGGCAGCGCCGGGGCACGGGGGCTGCTCCGGGCCTCGCAGTAACTGCAGTGCCAGCAGCAGGCTGCCGCGGTCTGCTCGCAGGGACTTTGCACGCTGACCTTAATGTTTTACGTGTTTATGGAGTGTCTCCATCCCAGTGCCATTCCTAAGACGCTCGTCCTAGCTCAGCTGAATTTTAAAAAGTCCCATAACTGCACCCGGGTGCAGGCAGCTTTCCCCTTCCAAACCCAGCTGGTCTCAGGGCACAGACACCATCCAAACTGCGCTCGCACATAATAACATCCCCCGAAACGCCTGATGCTGCCAGCTGCCCGCCCCGGGCAGCAGGAGCCGCTCAGGAGGCCCCGAGGCACCGGCGGGCAGTAGCCCTGGGCACGCAGCAGCCAGCCTGCGGAGGGGCCATGGCACCCGACCGCCCTGTGCCGGCTCCAGGGTTTGGGGGGCAGTGGCTGCCGTCCCTGCCTGCCCGGCCAGGGGCGCCGTGGCCGAGGCCCCAATGAGTTTTTATCTTTTTCTTGCCCAGGAGCCGCGCACTCAGCCCCCGTGCTGGGGTGCAGAGTCCCCAGGGAGTAAATGAGCATCCCCCCCACCGCCTGCACCATGCGCTGCGCTTTGTGTGGCACCCACGGAGGATCGCATCCGCACCGGGTTAGGGGTAAGCTACAAACCCCCCACGGATCGTTTAGGAGTTAGTAAACTCTTCCCATCGGTCGGAAGCTTTTTAGAACGCCCCGCAGCAAAGGGAGTATTAAGGAAGGGGAAGGGAGGGTGTTTTACTGATGTTAAATACTTGTATTTTATGTCCAAGATTTGACCTGTAATTGAAACTCATGTATAAAGGGAGGTGGAAATTCCAGTGGAAAATGTACCCAATTGAGTGGTATTCTTATGTGTAACATAGACATGCCCTGTGAGGATGTGCAGCTGTTAGAGAATTAACGAGTGACCTCTTTGGGGAAAAAAATAATCCAAGTGGGTGAAAGGCAGTTGTGGGGAGCTGCCAGGGCACGGCTATGGGAACGGCCCTGCGCACCGGCTGGGGGGGAGTTTGGAAACACACGGCGGGGACAGGGTGGTCCATCTCCTGCTAGGATGGTGCAGGGATGCAGAAGGTCATCTGTGCCCATGGCCACACGCGTGTCACTGTCCCAGGCAGCGTGTGGTGGGGGAGATGTGCAGAAAGCAGCCACATCGTCCGGCACTGAGCTCCGACCATCAGCATCACTTTCAGGGGGCTTTATGGTGTGCAGAGCGTCTCCGGTACAAGCAAACAGCTTGGATCTGGAGTTCATCTGCTGCTGCGCAGACTGGATTTGTCACGGTAAAGATCTCCCCCTCCTGTCCGCCCGGGCAGCGCGGGAGGAGAGCAAGCGTGAGAAACAACTCGGGGGGGGGCTCCCGCTCTTCTTCTCTGTCACCCAAACACAGACCAGACAGCCTCGATGCGCGATTCAGGGGCCACTCTGAGCAAGGAGGGTGACCGTGGCGGGACTGGGCTGGGCAAGCTGCCTGCCTCCGGACCCCGGGCCGGGGAGGCGAGGTGGGAGCCCAGCCCGCGAGGTTGACTGCGTGCCTTGTGCGGGCCACCACCGGGGCTGGTCCCACCTCGGGGTGGTCGGTGCCTCTTCAGGACCCAGGGAAGGGCCCTGGCGGGGTACGGGAGCACTGTCTGGCGGTGCCAAGAGGAGATCGTGCCCAGCCTTGCCACCCTGTCTATGCAGAAGGACGCGTGGGTGGAGGAGGAGGAGGAGGTGTGAGCTCGGCGAGGAAGGGCACAGGCAGCACTGGGCACCAGGAGGTTGCCCCTGAGCAGCGCTGGGGATGCCTGTGGACATCTCCAGAGGAGAAATCATCTTGCCATGGTCTCTGGTGATGGCTTGCAAAGGGCAGCGGTGAGAGCTGCTCCGGGAGGTGCTGCTGGTGACCTCCGGCTGTCTGCAGGAATGGGGTCCCTGCATGGGCGAGTGCTGGCGGGGCTCGTCTGGAGGTGGGACAGGCGGATTTACTAACTCCAGAGACGTGGGAAGAAAAGATCCAAGGTCAAGGCTGACGCCCAGATTTCGCCTCTTGAAGCGCAGCTCTAAATAAAGCGCCAGAAGCAAGGGCAGACTTTTTGAGCACAAGAAAGTCATGAGTCATTCACGAACGGCGTGTCTAGACCGTTGTGGGCAAAGCGCAAATCTTTGGGAGGACAACTCGGAGAGGACAACACCGCTCCAGAAATGAGTCTGAAGGGGACAAAAGGGTTTTGGATGTCACCCTGTGAGTCAGCGGCACACAGCCAGGGCTGGGGCTGGCACCCTGGGCACCGCAGCCAGCCCGGCTCCCGCGCCCTGAGAAACGCTTCGTGGGGAAAGCCCTTCGCTGCCTCTTTTCTAGTCCTTGTCCTGAGGGTTGGCTCTCGGAGCTGTCGGGCTTGGGTGCCTCGGGGCTGGAAACGCAGCCTGCGAGGTGTCTGTCCATCCCCAGGCATCCCGCTTGCTCCGTGTGCTTTCCCTGGGTGAGGGAGCGGGTTTGGGATGCAGGGGCAGCATGAACCCCAGTAAGGGCAACACACACCAGTGAGGGGGCAGACGGGCAGCATGAACCCCGGTAAGGGGATTGCACCCCGGTAAGGGGGCAGACGGGCAGCAGGCACCCCGGCAAGGGGCTCTGCGGCTGCATGGGGCTGTGCGAGGCAGCGGGCAGGAGCAGCGCGGTGTGATTTTTCCAGCCGTGTGCTGTGCCGCAGATCGGGGGAGCCGGGAGGGTCGCTGAACCCCCGGGCTGCGGGGGGGAGCGGTGGCAGGGAGCTGTGCCGGCGTCCTGCTGCCGCGCAGAGCATGGCAGCGTCTGCCCCTGGGCTCGGAGGGGGAGGATGGTAATTGCTCGGGGACCCTAATTATCGCCCTGTACTTTAAAGCCCGGCACCGGGCGGTGGAGCGGTGACCCGCGGCCGCAGGGAGCTCCGGGCTGTCTCACCCTATGTGATGCATTCCCATCTATGCTCCGCAGGTTTCCAGCTTTCTGGAATAGCTGCATTTTTCACATCAGTAAGTGACCCTGTGTGCAGTATTTCGGTCACCAGATCACTTTAATCACTGTTTTTCCCTTCCGCTCTCCTCTCGTTTTTATCTTTCTTTCCCTGCTGGCACCGCTCCGGAGGCTGCAGCTTTCTGGGGCGATTTCATTCCTCTTAAAGCGCCTCTGTCTCATCCCGGGAAGGGTCAGATCGGGGATTTGGGAAAGCACAAACACTTCCGAATTCAGTTTTGGGTTAGTTAAGACCCAGAAAAGTGGGTTTTGTTACCGTGTTAAAAGAAAGGTTAAGCTTTAAGCTGGACCATGGATGCCGTGTTAGGATGCTGTGCTGGGGTTAATAGAATAATATTTGGCCCTGGCTGCATATTAGCTATTCTTGAAAGGAATTCATAAATATTAACCATGGCACTCCTTGAGGGCCTGTGTCAGCCTCTATCTGCCACGTTTAGCAGCTGGGGAAATGAAGCATTTTCGTTATGCTGTTTCCCTCAGCGCGTGAGCGTGAGCGGGCCTTCAGGGAGAAACGAAGGGCTCGCGGCGGCCAGAGCTGAGTTACCTTCAGGCACCGGGTGCTCTGCACCCTGTGGCCCCGGCTGAGCTCCACCGCCGCCTCCGGCGCAGGCACGGCGCGCCAGTCCCCGTCCCTCGGGAGGGCAGTGCCGCCCCGCCGTGCCAAACGCCTCACGCTCACAGCGCGTAAGAGTATATATAAAACCTGCGAGTCACCGACGGCTTCTGCAACCGCCCTGCGAGGCCTCAGCGGCTGCTTTTGTTCTCCAACAGCATTAAAACAACAGACGCTGATGTTGGAAACGCGGCAAAAAATAGTAACTGCTATTACTGAGAAACACTGAGTCAGGCATCGTCTTTAACAAATGGGGAGAGGGAGGATTACTGCATTCACAAAGGCCACCCACCGCGCCGGGGCAGAGATACCATGACAGAGCAATAGTCCCTCTCTCTCCTGCTGAACTGGTTTTCAACAAATTCTTCTGCAAAGAGATTTCTATTGTGAGCCGTTGGAAAGGCGAGCCCAGCCAGGCCTGCAGCCCAAACGATAATCACTTACAGTTCCGCAGTGGCAGAAAACGCACGCAGGATTTCTACAAGTGCCCCACCACGAGCCGTTGCCCGCTGTGTCCAAGGGGGTGATGCATCGGTACCCCGCGTCGGCCGCGCCAGAGCAGCCCGCGAGGGCCGGGGCTGGTTTCACCGGGCACCCCCCTGGAATATATATCCTCATTTAGGGAATGTTTACTGAAAGGGTTTGTAGGACACAATGCAAGTGCCGACATGTGGCTCACGGCCCTGGTTGTGGTCTCTCTCAGACACATGGGCAAATATGCCGCAGCGTGTGCTGCTCTTCAGCGCGTTCTGGTGGCGGCCGGTTCGTCTGAAAAAGCGCAGTTCTGGGGCTCTCTGGCAGAACAGCCCCAAACCTCCACCCTACGGCTCTGCCCGCGCTCCCCCGTGTCCCCTGTCCCTCGCCTTGGCTTTCTGCCGGCACCCTGCTTGCCAAAGGTGGACAATGCTCCTCGTGGGTCTACGCCGGTTGCAAATTCCTGGTGGCCGTGACTCTCCCCGTGGGTGAGCCTGCGCCTGCGCTGGCTTAGAGGGATCCGGGTGATGGTAGGGCTTCGCCTTCTGGGAATTTACCTGTAGCTGGTGACAGGTTTGGTTTGACCTGTTGCTAATGCTCATCTTTCTCCACCGTTCCTTGCAACCTCTCATTTCTGAACCCTCATTTAGAGAGCGGTATCTCCATCTCATCTAAACCCCTGTGATTTTGGGGGTTATGAAATTAAGGATGGGGCTGTTGAAGGCACTGGGCGAATGTACTCGGCATTCCCGCATCCGGCAGAGGACAGTACGGCAGCTGAGAAGCCAGATGAAGGCAGACCCGGTTGTATTTTCAGAGGTCACTGTGCAATTACCCCAAATGGGCGTTCAAACAATACAGGGCGAGGCTGACACCCCCACTCTGACGGGAGTTGCCCCCGGACCTCCGGGGCTGCCGGGGGTCAGGGCATCGCCAGCCACCTTCCCTGCGCCGTCCTGCAGCTCTGCCCCGCTCCCACGGCCTCCCGTGATGGATCGCAGGCACGAGCGGTGCCAGGCTCCGAGAGGCAGCACCGCTCGCTTGATAATCTTATTTCCTGCCAAGCAGAAGCCAAAATCTAATAGGAGTTTCTGTAATCCACGTGTGCTCCCGTGCGTTTGTTTCCTCAGCCCCCTCGCCCTCCAGCCGGCCGCCCCGCAGCAGCGTGCAGGGACGTGGCCGTCTCCGGCACCGCTCCTCCGTGCCGCGCTCCCGCTGACGGAGCCGCTCGGGCTCCGCTGCTCCCGGCGGGGTGAGACAACCGTCCCCTCCCCAGACGCGGGTCCGGGGCTCTGCCATCGCTGGCACCCTGCACGCAGCAGAGGTTTGCACTGGCTGCGGGCGGCATTTGCACCTGAAGGTGACACCAGCGTTTGGGAACTGGCGAGTCTGGGGAGCCTGTGAGGGTCAGAGGCTCAAGAAATTTGGGCTTAGAAAAGGCTATATCTGAATTGTACCGCTGTGCATGGGTCCACCGTTCTGTTCAGGGCTAAAAAAAAAAAAAACCCAAGCTCGGTTTATCTCGCTCTTTTAAAGGGGTACTTGCAGTTCATTTTGAAGCTGTGAGTGGTGGAGAAGGTCATCTTCACCCCTCCTCGTCCACCTAAATCATGGTCAGGCGTTGGCTGGGAGAGCTGGGAGTCACGGGCAGGTCCTGCTGGGAGCTGCATCTGCAGTGCAGGCAGAGGGGGCTGCTGGCGCCGAGGTGAGGTCTTGTACCTAACCAAGCACACGGCCAGATCGCCACTGCAGCCTGGCCACGGTCTCGGTTGGAGCCTGCAGGACATGGGACATGGGATTTGGGACATGGGATGTTACAGCTGCCCCCCGGGATGCACCACCGATCCCCTTCCTCAGGCACACACCGGTCCTCAAAGCCTTTGCCAAGTGCCTGAAATTGGACGGACTGTGGCCCAGCACCACATGAGCTGCCGGAACCCTCCAGCCAGGTCTGGTGGGACAGCAGGGCCCCGGCGGCACCGCCGTCGGCTGCGCTGGCGTTGGCCACACAGGCAGCAAACGCCGCTCCTCGCCCCAGGGCACCGCGCAGCCGCTTCCCACGGCAAACACACAGGAGAAAACCATCTGAGCTGCGTGTAGGAAAATCACCCAGCGCCCTCCAGCCCTGCAAGCCTGGCAAATTAAGGCAAATATTTGCACACCAAAAAAAAAAAAAAAAAAGACTCAAGGGGAAGAGCCAGGACTGGCCAGTGCCAGACAAAGTGAGTAAGAAATAACGCCCCGTCCCCGTGGGTGCGCAGAGCCGAGGGCAGGAGGGCGCAGCGCAGGGGAGGGGTTTCACCGCAGGGGATGCTGAGGGTACGCGCAGCCTCTCGTGAGCGGCATCCGCAGCAAACCTCGTCATGAGGGTGGTCGTGGGCGCCCCGAGAGCGGCCACAGCCACTGCAAAGCCGGAGCCCCCCGCGGCCAGCCTGGGACCCACAGGCAGCACGAGAGCGGGACCGACCCAGTCACCAGCTAGCAGCTACTATACCGTAAAAAGGAAAATCGGTGATTGCTTCCTCATTGAAAAGCTACAACTTTCTTTCGCTAATTAGTACCCTAAAGCCAGGCTTATTCCCGATGAAATGTGTGTGTTTGTGGTTCAGGATTGCAATGGCTCTTAAAAGCCCTTCTTTGTGCCTCCTCCCCCAGGCTGCGGCTCACGCAAATACGGGCTGGCTGAGCAATGGATGGAAGCATTTGCGGTTTGGTCGGGTTCCTGCGCTAATCGGGGGCCACATCCAGCACCTAGGAGCTGGTGAAAACTGCACCCAGCTGAAAGGAGGCTGAGTTCTGCAGGAAAGGGGCACAGTGGTGCTTCCGAAACGACCCCGGGAATTTTCCCTGCAACAGGTAGACCCAGCCCCGGCGGGGAGGGAAAGCCGAGAGTGCACAGGAGTGGGAAAGGCCCTTCCTAAGTGCTAACTGCTGTTTGTTTTTTTTTTTTTTAATTTCTGACTTGGCATCAAAGGGGAAAACAAATTTAAGAAGGTGTTTGAAATTCTGGTTTTGGTTTCATCTATGAGTGCATCATTGGAAGCACATTGAAATAAGAGGAAAGAGACTGGAATAAAACCGCTGCCGCTATTATCCTTATGGGCCTTGTGACTTAGCCCCAACTCCTCATTACAACTACGCTCTGAGCTGCTAACTGCTATCGAAGCCAAACCAAAGATGCCAAATATAAAGACCAATTGCTGCAAGCTCTAATTGCCCCGGCTGGGCGGGCGCAGGTGCTGTGCACGGCCGAGTCCCCGTCGCTCCCCTTCCACTGCATTCAGCCTCTTGGCTTATTTGTGCCGCTTAGCCAAGGGGAAAACCCTGATAAAGCAGACACAGGGAGACCCACCCAGAGCTACCAGCTCCCCGTCACCGCTGTGCTGGAGGATGGGGGTCCTGGGCGCCGGGGGGGCGCTTGGGCTGGAGGAGCAGCGGGCAGGAGCTGAGCCGTGCAGCTGACGGGGAATAAAGTGGAAGGAGCCGTAGCCAGCTGCACGACGAGCTGCCTCGGCTGGGAGGAAGATCAAGGTCTCAGGAGTGGGAGGAAGGCCAAAGTCATTTGGGGAGCTTGGGAGGGAAAGTCTATCCCCTGGGCCGGGGTGGAGCTGGGAAGGAAAGTTTATCCAAAGGGCTCGCAAAGCTCTGGGTCTGGCTGGAGACCTCGGTGGACCCAAACTCTGTCCAGCCCTAATCCAAAGTGCGTGTTCCTGCGCATCCCGAGTGCTCGGAGCGGCCGGAGGAAGCGGGGCCGACCCAGTGTTGAGGGAGAACAATTGGACATTGTGCTGCCTTATCGCCACCCAGCCCGGTCCTGCCCTCAGGAACCAATTAAACTTTAGACCCCTGTTTATGCAGATCTTCCCGTACGTCGCCTGCGCTCTCCAGGGCGATTGCCGCAGGGGCTGAGAGGTGCCTGGGCTCCCCGTTACCATCGTTTGCAACCCATCTCCCAGCCAGTGCATCGGGTCCGGCAGCCAGTGGGGATGCGGGGACGCCGGGGTGCTCACACGCAGCTTTCGCTGGAGCGGGGCGCAAACCCGGGAGCAGGGGGGTGGCGAGGTGATGCTCCCACCGGGATGGCCGCGGCAGCCATCCACAGGGCGGCTGAGGGGGCCGGTGGGGTGCGCTGGGGGGCACCCGGTACCTCTGAGCAATGGGCAGGGCTGGGGGCGGCAGCTCGTGCCCGAGACCCCGAGGCACCTTCGGACGCGCTGCCCACAGCGCAGCGGCACGCTGGGCTGCGTGGGTCGCACCCGGTGCTGGGCCTCCGAAGCCCCGTGGGCACGGCAAGGGGTGCACGCCAGACACGGGGCGCTGAGCAGCTCAGCCGTGCAAACGACACAGGCACGGAGCGGGGTGTCGACGGGTGTCCAAGCAGGAAACCAGGCAAGCCGTACAAAATTAATTTAACCCGCTTCGCTTCCGTCTTATCATGTTCAACCCCTGCTCTGACTCATTTTCTTCTTACCTGCCTCACCAGCACTTCCCAGGCTGGATCCCGGCCCCTCCCTGCTGGCCGGGATGGATGAAACCACCCAAAACGCTGCCGGGACCTGGGGACACTGGGACGGCCCAGGGAGCGCTGGATCCAGCGCCGGAGGAGGGGGCGATGCTCCGCACTTACTGCTTTGGGCAGGGAACGGTCAGAGCGAGCAGAGGTTGGCTACACGCAATTATTTCTAGTAAGATCTGAGCTTACAAAATCTTATGCAAGTTAAAAAATATTTTTCAGTAGGATTTGGCTATCTGGCTAGAGTAGGCCCAAGGACTTTTTTTTTTTTAAGGAGACCTTTTTTTTTTTTTTTTTTTCATCAAAAATGAAGCATTTTATAGTGCTGTGTCATGTCAACAAAATTATTATTTTTTTTTTAATGGTCCAAATATTGTGTTTTGCAATATAATTTTTTATTATTATTATTCCAATTCAAATTCTGATCCGGGCTTCTGCCCGAAGCTTTAGGTTCTTTTGCAGTAATTTTGAGCCTGCAATTTGAAATGACACTCCCGCCTTTGGAACCCTTCCCCTCCCCGGGGGGGGGGGGGGGCAGCGCTCCGCAGCCACTTCCAGGGCTCGGGGGGCGCGGTGGGGGTGGCCAAAGCAGGTGGGGACCAGCACCCCTGAAATCCGAAATCTGGCTCTGGAGAAGGCACTTGCATCCTCTCCCCTTGTCGTCGTCCCCCCCACCCCCCCGCCCCTCGCTGCGCGCCCCCGTGGGACCCGCGCAGGGCACGCGTGGGCTCCCTCCCTCCCCCCCCGGCACCTACCGCCCTCTCCGTGGTCCTCCCGGTGTCGAGCGAGGGGAGAAAAGGGCTAAAATAAATAAATTTAAAAGAAAAAAAAGCTGCTGCTGCTGCTGCCGCCAAGCTGCCTGTGGGCGGCGGGAGGATGCCCGGGGCGGGGGGATGGAGGGGGGGGGAGAAAGGGGCGGCGATGCTCTGTCGCATCCACCCCCCCGGAGCGGCGGTCACCTGCGGGCGCTGCCGTCGCTGCGGGCAGCTGCCTGCTCTGCCTGCAGCGGCGGGACAGCCCCGCGGGCGGGGGCTGCCGACGGGCCGCCCACCGGGGGGGGACAGCGCGGGCGGCGGGGGACAGCGCGGGGCGAGACCCCAGCGCCGGGGGGGGAAGCGGTGGTTGTCCCACTCGCTCTTCTCCTTCCCTTCCCCGTGCTCCGCGCCGGTCCCGCTTATTTCGGATAAACCCTCCGGCCCCGATGTGCTCCCGGGTGCAACCGGGCAGCGGGGACGGGGGTCTCTGCCCTCCCCGGGGGGGCAGAAGGGACTGGAGCGGGCGGCTGTGGCAGGGCTCCGCTGGGCACCTCCGCGCCAGCGCTGGCACCGCGCTGGGGCTGGGGAGAGTGTGGCCTTAAAAGCCGAAGCGCTCTGGAAAGCGCTGTCAGCCTGATAAAATGCGACTCCATCTCCCCAAGGACGGGGCCTCCTCGCCGCAGCGGCTGCCCGCTGCCAACGCCAGCGCGGCGGCAGGGAGCTGCGGCAAGACCGTGCCGGAGCCAGTGGTGGGCTCGTGGGTGCCAGTGGTGGGCTTATGGGTGCCAGCGGTGGGCTCATGGATGCCGGCAGCGGGCTCATGGGCGCCAGCGGTGGGCTCATGGGGTGCCGGCAGTGGGCTCATGGATGCTGGCAGCGGGCGCAATGTGTGCCAGCGGTGGGCTCATGGGGTGCAGGCTGCAGGGCGCATGGAGGCTGCGTGCTCGCTGGCTGCAGCGTTAAAGAAGCAAGTGCGATGACTTCACAGCTTGGCCTGCCTCCACGGGTGCTTTGATGTGGTGTTCAGGCTGTGTTATCTACGGCTCACTCAGCATCGGCTTTTAGCCTGTGTATTTGGGCAGGCAGTCCCGGCTGAAAGTATACTGAGCCCAGATGTTTTGATAAAAACATACTCTGGGTGACTGCAGGCAGCAGCAGGTAGCGTGGACAGGTCCTAATGCATCCAACAGCACAGGTGGACTCCAGGCTTTCCTAGCGTATCAATATTCCTGCTCTTATTTTTTTTTTCCAGTTTGAACAAGCCCACACAAGATTCGCTCCCACCATTTCAGCCACATGTTGAAAATAGAAAGGAAAACTAAGAACGCTATAGCCAAACATCGCTGCATCTCAAAAAAAGACTGGCCCTGGCTTCGGCTCAGGCTCTCCTGGATGAGAGGCATTTGGGTTATTAAGATATGAGGCATATTAGGAAACACTGCTCCGTTTTCTCACACAAGAGAACATCCCCCTCGTCTCAGAGCTGTGGGGAGGCTGCACCCCCTCCCCGCACCCCCGGCCCTCCCCGCCGCTTGCCGGGCTCTCCTGTCACCTCTCCTGCGGTCGGAACTGGCAGTTCTGACGCTGTGCGGGGTATGGGGCACCGCTCACGGCATCCTGCCAAATTCAGCGTTGTATCCTTTCTGCCCGTCCTGAAGGCAGCCGTCCCTGGGACGGAGCCAACAGCGCGGAGCAAACGCTTGCCCCAGCAGCAGGCACCGGCGCTGGGCACTAGAAAGACGAGCAGAAAGTCCCTGCCTTGGCCAAAGCCCAGAGGCTGACGGTGCCGCGCTGCTCTGCTCCCAGAGCCGCCGGGGATGGGGGTCGCTGCCTTCACAGCCAGCTCTGCTTCCTCCTGCCCAGCGCTGCCCGGGACGCCCCAGTTGCAGCAGATGCCCGTGGTATTTCCCAGGCTCTCGGCACGGCGTTGGACGGCTGGGACCTGCGCCTGGCTGAGAACGTCCTCTGGCCTCCTTGGCTATGAGTCCCATAAATAATATATACTTCTTGAGGTTGTTTGGAAGCACAGTGAATAATTAACCATAGAGCCGCTTTCTGCCCCACGGGAGCAGTCGGTGCGTGTCCCTGCCTGGCACCCCGCCGTACGCACACAGCGCCCCTGCGAGCAGCCGAGCCCCGGCACGCGCGGCCCCAGCGGCTCCTCTTCCACCCACACCACGGTCACGCAGCGGAGACCCATTGACACAAAACTTTCCGCCAGCCCGGTTGAAAATGAGACCCACGAGATCCCGCAGGTGCCAGGCCGTGGTTTCGCCCCTCTCCTTGGAGCCGGACGGCTGAAGCGGCTCAAGCCAGTGCCGCTCAGCCCAGTCCAGGCTGGGAACAGCGCTGAAGTGGAAAGTCCCCCCCTCCCGCCTCCCTGCCAGCTCCCTGCCTCCCAGCCCAGAGGGAGGAAAAGGAAACCCCAGTTGTTCCCCTAGCGACGCACACCCAGCCGAGCCTGCAAACTTGGCCAGGAGTTAACCAGGACCGCGCGCTGCACACCATTTGGGAAGGGGCTGTGGCTCTGACAGGACGCCGTACCCGGGGGGGGACACCGAGGGATGCTGGAGGAGACACTCACCTGCCGGGTTGGGGTGCAGGGGGACGGGGCGGTGGTGGCAGCAGCACCGTGGGGGCGGCCAGGAGGCAACGCTGCCAACCCCCCCTGGGGTGGGCAGGAGCTGCCCGGGGTCACCCTGCCCCTCGCCCCGCTCCCCCCAGAGCAGGCAGCTCCCCGAGCGATGCGCCCACACCCGCGCGCCCTCGCACCACTCACGGGCAGCGTCCCTCAGGCGGGTGCGGGCACCGGGGCTGTGCCGGATCCCGGGCAAAAGCTGGCATCGGCCAGCGGGCACCGCGGTGCGCGGGGAGCGAAGCGGCACCGTGGCTGGCAGCGCCGGCCGCCGCTCTGCACCCACATAGGACAAGGAAGTATGGATAATCCTTCGCCTTGCTATTTTTTTCCTCTCATGTGATCTTGTTTTTGGACTGCTATTTCGGGGCTGGACTCCAGCCCAGGTGAAAGACAAGGATTTAATCCAGCCTGCCTCCCCCATCGCCCGCAGGGCCTCCCAGGACCTCTGCCTGCCTGCCCCAAGGATGGGGTTAGAGCCCGCTGCCGGCACCGGGCCGCTGTGTGCTGCCCAGCCCTTTCCTTCTCCCGCTGCAAAGTCCGCGGACTGTTCCTGTGCGGTTGCAGGGTGATGGCAAACAGGCTGCGGGGTGCACGCCGTGCCCGGCTGCCCCTCTGCCCCGTCCCCTGGGTACCCTCTGCCCTGTGTCTCCCCGGGGACTTGGCACAGCTGCAGAGTCCCAGTCTCCCCAGCACCGTTTGCCCTCTTTCTGCCCATTCCTGCCCCGGAAACAGCCTGTCAGGAAGCGGATAGGAGATAAATACATTAAAAAAATGCTCACAGTTTGCAGGAGCCTTGACACGAACTGATGCAAGGTCTGACCCCACAAGTGCTCATCGTCCCCCCCGTGCCAGCTGTGAGCGTCCCACCAGCGCTCGGAGGAGATGGACACGGGGGGGGGCTGCTGGGGGTCCCCCTGCACGGTGTGTGGAGGTCAGAGCCTGCGCTGCAGCACGCGTGTGTCCTGTCCATCCCTTCTCTGGGACCTCTTCTGGCGGCAGGTCCTTGGGGACATTCTGGTACCTCCAGCCCCACGTGCTCGGCAGTGTCAGGGCTGACTGCTTTTATCCCGTTTAAGTCTTTCAGCCCTCTGGATGAAAGCTGGAGGGTGGCAGTGGGGCGCTGGGGGAGGGCAGCCCGGTTCTGCCGGCTCGCTGGCTGGCAGGAGGGACCCCGGCATGGGGAGGAGCGGGGCAGAAAAGGAATGCCTGGGATGTGACGCCACGTCTCGCCTGTCCCCACGTGCACGACTCTCGTGCAGACACATCCGTGCCCTCTCACGGTAGGTGGCGGGAGGAGCGGATGCTGTCACGGTGTATTTAGTTGCCTAAATCAGGTCTTTGCATGAATAAAAATGGTTAAAGGTTCCTGTGCCGAAGACCAGAGCTGCCCGTGTAACGGGGCTGATCCTGCTGGGGACTTTCTGTCCTGTGCAGCCGGCCCAGCGCAGGCACAGGGGAGAAGGGGCTTTTGCAGCTGAGAGAGGGTGCGTGCAGGGCCACACCATGCCCGGACAAGCCGGAGCCTCAGGGGAACCTGAATTTCCTTCTCTGTAGGCCGTCTCCCCGGTTCAGCTACGGTAGAGGCCCGTTTCAGCACCTGGCACTGAGCCGCACAGCACCGCAGGCAGGCAGCGCGGGCCGGGTGAAGGATGGGACCCACGATGTGAAACTTTGATCAGAGGTAGGTACGATCTGGTTTACAGAGAAGTGGGTTATTGCAGATGCATGCTTGGTAAGTGAAAAATTCGGGTCGAAGAGTTAAAAACCATTCCCTTTCTGAGTCTATTTCACAATCTTTAGATAACGTGTAAAATTGTTTTCTTTTTTCCTGCTTCGCTTTCACCAGTTTTACGGGAAATAAGGAATTGCTCTCTGGCACCCATGAAATGCTCTGTTCTCTTTGGGGGAGAGGGGACGGGAACTCTCGCTGTAGGAACACCACCCGGGTAAAAGCTTTTCTCCTGCACTGTCTGCAAATCGGAGTGTTTGGGACAACGACGTGTGACCCAAAGCTCCTGTGAAGCCACTTGTCCCCTTTGGACCAATTTCTGTGGGTGGGCTCGAGGGGAAAACCAATTCCTTTATAAACGTAGGAGGGGTTTTAGTCCAGGAGGGGATGAATAAGGGGACTGAGCAGGAGAGGGATGCGGCGGGGCCGCCAGGGGGCGCCGCAGGGCCGCGGCGCGCGGGGCGCAGCTGGGCACAGCTGGAGGGGGGCGCAGCGGGGCGGGGGGCGCAGCTGGGAGCGCCTCGGGGGCGGGCACCGCTGGGGCACGCGGCACAGCTGGGGGCGGGGGGGTATGGCACAGAGGAGGGGAGCGAGCGAGCGGCGCTGGGGGAGCACAGCTGGGGCACAGCTGGGGCCGGGGCACAGCTGGGGTGGCTGGGGCACAGCTGGCAGCCGCGGGGGCATCTGGGGCTCATGCAGGTGATGATGCTCGCGGCTGCAGGTCCACAGCTGGAGCGCATGGGGGTGGCAGCGGAGCTGGCAGTGTGGCCCAGGCGGCAGCATGCGTGCACAGCTGGCGCTGCGCACAGCTGGCGGCGCACCCGCCTCCGGGGACACAGGGCCCGGGTTACCTGCGCTGGCTCCCGACAGCCGCGGCAGCAGCTCCGGGCTGGGGTTTGCGTCCTCCGTGCCCCGCAGGTGGTGTGAGGCCTCTGCTCTCTCAGGTTGTGGCTGAGGTCATTAGGAAGGAATCGAAGGCAGGCAGGAAGGCTGTTTCTCATTAAGATCATCTCATTCACCCCGATTTCTGTCAAAACCAGTCATCCTCCCAACCAGACTCGCAGTAGAGTAATTTTGTTTGTCTTTTCCATGGTCTTGCACATCGCTCTCAGCCGGGGCTCACTCGCCAGGATCCCTTTGGCCTTTTCCAGTCCCCGTTTCCCAGGAGGGAGCACCCCCTCCTGAAGAATGACTCCCATCCTTTGTATCTTAATGGATGACCTTATATATTGAAACAAATGTTGTTTACTTGTGCTCAGCACCAGTTTAGAGTCAAGAGCTGATTCCCAAAGGACTCTCCTGGATACACTAACCAAACGAGGAATCTTCTCCTGTAATTACATTTCGGGGACAGCAGACATTTTCTGATTCATTTAATATGTGCCATGGTGCGTTTGTTACAAATCAGATATGTAACAGAAGCCCTATTACCTTAAAAGTACTGCTGTTATCAAGTACTGACTTAATTACAGTTTTATCTAAAAATAGATCAAATCAGCTTGACAGAATCCATTTTTCCTGCTCCCCTGCTGCCCGGCGTTGTTTCCTCCCTTCGGTTCCTGCTCCATCAAGCCCAGCGTCAACCCGCTGCCGCAGCCCTTTCCCGAGAGCCGCACCGGGCTGGCGGGCCATCGTTGCTGAGAGCCCACTGGCACACTCGCTTTTCACTCATCCCAGTCTTCCAAAATGTACCGAACGCCACCGTAAAGAGCCCGGGAGGCTCCTCCAGGCTCAGGTTACCCAGCTCTGCCCGCTTGTCACCTTTCTGACTTTGGGAGCTGCTGACACCCGGGTAATTCCTACGGGCAGGGGAGCGGTGCATCGCCCGCCGCTTCTTACAGCTGCGCTTTTCCGAGCTGCGTTTGTTTACAAAACCCACCCAAGGTACGGCCCGTAGCCGATAGCTGCTGGTTATCATCACTTTCCTCTTTCCTCTGATTGTTATGTGGTTTCCATAGCTCTCATAGCTGCCCCCCCTCCCTGGAAGCCAAGCCGAGGCAGCTTTCTTCCCGCTTGGGAAAATGCTTTGTTAGCCCGAGCGGTGTCCGTCACCGGCGGTGGTGGCTCTGAAAGAAAGGTGGAAAAGTCCTGTCTACGTACGGCCCTGTCAGAACGTGCGTCTCTGGGGCTGTCCCGGCTGGTCCCCGCACCCTGCCGCTGCTGGGCGTGCTGGGGGGGTCACGGTGCCGCAGCTGCAGGGCTGGAGGAAAACACCGCGCCTGGGAAGAACCGCCTTCTCCGGACGCGTCCTGTGCAATTTCCCACCGCCTGCCAGCGTCTCCCACCCGAACCCATCCCATTTTGGGAAGTGCTCACCACCCAGCAGCCGCTTCCAGAGCTGCACGAGGACCTTCCCGGGGGAGCACCGTGGGGCTGCGCTCCGTCGGCATCTCCCCCGAGCCCCTCGGGCAGCCAGCCCAGCCCCGCGGGCTGCTCCGGGCGTCAGCCCCGTGCCCAGAAGGACGGGGCGGCAAACGCCTTAGGATACATTTTGCTGCATCTGGAGAGTGTGTGACGTGCATCACCAGCCCTGCCACGGTCATATTTTACTGACTGGTTTTAATGTTATTTCCCACGTGTTTGACAACGGAAGCAGGTTTCTCCCTCCTCATTATGGCATAAGCAGGCTGCAGCCTGCGGTCCTGCGGTGCCGGCGGGGCTGCGGGCGCTGGGTGCAGGCGCTGCAGGGGGGCCTGGACCTGGCAGGGCTGTGCCGGACCCCAGGAGGTCACACACATGTAAGGGCTTGAAGGAGCCCGTCTCTCTGTGTGTCAGTCGTCGATCTTTCTTCTTTTGCTTTGCTGCTTTAGAAGGTTTTTCCCGCCTCGCTGGGTGCGCGGGAGGGGAGGGAGGGCAGCCCGGGGGCCCCAGTGCAGCAGCGCGTCCTGGGACATCATCGCCAGTCATCGCGGCGTTGGATATTCTGATCTGAACCCTGGCAGGAAAACAAAACTGGGGCTTCAGCGTCTCGGGGCTGCTCCAGGAGATACCTCATTGCCCAAAATCTCCAAGAATTCCTGATTTTGTCTTTGTCAGCTCAGCCACTTGTGCAAACAGTGTCAGCCAGGGCTGGCCACACAAAGCAAGGTCGGTTATAAGCCGTTCTCCTGGAACAGAGGCACTTGGAGCCGGCACAAAGAAATCTCTGTCTCTCCCCTTCGCTGGCATCCTGGCAATTAACCCAGAAAATCGCAGCTTGCCCTTGTCCTGGGCGCTGGGCGCGGGGCTGTGCGGGGCGCGGGGGGCGGCTGTGCCGGCCGGGGGGGGCCTGGCTGTGCCGTGGCCCCCGGCTGCATGGGGAAACGGAGCCACCAGAGTCCAACTGGGAAGTACGAAATGAATGGGGAACTCGCCTGCTTCCAGGAGAAGTGAGGAACATCATCTGGGGTTTTTACACTGAGTTATTTTTAAGAAATGTATGTCCAGAAAACAGCAAAAGTAGGAGCCACCTTGGATGAAATGTGAGGAAGCTGCCATACAGTTCACCTTCATCGTATTTTTTGGTGTATTTGATTTTTTCCCCAAAAAGGTTTCAGGCAAAACCTCCCTGCAGTGACCTAACGTCCAGCGGTGGCCGGTCCTCCACGGCCAGGCAGAGGTCCCTGCGTGGCTCCCGGGGCAGTTCTCCCTCCAGACCCTCCTGGCTTGAGCGCCACGCTGGACTGAGACACCCGCTGCTCCCAACCGGGCTCTGCCAACCCCCCCTCCTCTCCCGGGGTCTCGTCACGCTTTGCTCCGAGGTGCAGAGCCAGGCAGGGCAGAGGAGACGCCCGCGCAGCCGTGGCGCTGGTCCCGTCCCCGCAGAGCGACGCGTCCCGTGCGGCAGCGGCTGCAGGGCACGCGGGGAGCCCCGGCCCGGCCCCGCCAGCCTCCTGCTGTAAATAACCGCCCGGCCGCAGCTAAACGCGGCCGCCGTGGGAAGCGTTCGGCGAGCCAGATAATCTGCAGGCTGACGAGCGGCTGCGACAGTCCGCTTCGGTATGCCACGGGACTATTATTACAAAATACAATAATTACGTGCCCAGACCGGGCCGATGTACTTGCATGGGGAAGTACTCTTGAATAATTAAGAAATATTCTGTATTCTGTTTGCCGCTGTACTTCCTACAGATCAAATTAGGGACAGAAGAATTCAATTTCAAAGTCATTTTTTAATGTTCTTTTGAATTTTCTTGTTTCATTTTTTACTATGTAAAGTCACAGGAAAACCTCACTGCAGCTAATAAAGGCATAACGAGCAAGCAAATTAATGATATAAAACTGAAGGCAATGGGAAAGAATGTAAATCATGCTTAAACAGTATTGTAGAAAATACAGTTCACTCAAGTCCAACCCACTAGGAAACAAATATTTAATTGTACAGTAAATAACATTTTTATTTGGAGAGAGGCCCGTTTCAAGCCGTATGGCACAAGCCAAGTGAATATAAACAGGCGTGCAACCGGCTCGCACACACCCCACGCCCTCCCGCCTCCCGCCAAGGGAAGGGGAAAGCAAAGGCGCCCGAACCGGGGAGGAAGGAACGGGGCCAGACGCATCAATTCGGAATTGTCACTGGTTGCAGAGGGACAGCTTTGCAGGGAAAGGGCCGGGCACAGGCAGAGCGGGCAGCGACGGTCCCGGGACATCCTGGGGCGGCCGCCGTGCCCCGCGTGCCCTGCGTGCCCTTGCACAGGTAACCAGAGGAGGAGCTCTCCAGTCACTTAATGTTTTTAATAGCAAATGGAATTGCTCCCAATCATCAGTATCTTATCTGCACGCTTCAAGGGCATGTCCTCTGCAAACACTGCCGTGAAAGCAAACAGGAGGCGGCAGCGACGGGGTTTCCTCTGGCAAGGTGAACGACGAGGAGGTGGATCTGCTTACTGCTCACTGCCCCGACGGCTGCGTTTGCTGAGACGCGCTGTGCCGCGGGAGGACACTTCATGCCGTAACCTTGAACGGGCGGAATATATGCCGGGAAAAATAATTGAGATGATGAGGGTAATTTTGTTCTCCCACAGGCACACGCCTCGGGCGCAGCTTCAGTCCCTTTGTCCCCAGGAAGCACGGAGAAGCCACCGTACCGATCTGTGGGGCCAGGCGGGTTTTCTGGCCGGGCGGCGTGGTTACGTGCTGGCATGGTAGGAGCCGGTTAAGCGAGGCGCCGGGATCCGGCCGTGCCTCCGCCGCAGGCACCGCTGAAACGCACCGTCAGCCTTTGCCCCTCTCCTCGGCGAGCTCTGGGGTACAGAGCCACCATCACCCCAGAGCGGCGGGTGTTGGTACCCCACTGACCTTCACACCTCCCCACAGCCAGATGAACACAATCTGGTGTTTACCGTGGCTGTGTCCCACCCCACGCTGCTCCTCGGGGGCCGCTCTCCCACACAGCCCTCCCGGTTTGCAGGCAAAACGCATTCACCAGGACGCGGTCTGCATCCCCCCGGGTGCAGGAGGGCACCCGACTCGCTCCCAGCGCCCCGTCGCGGTCCCCGCTCCCAACCCGCCGCGAGCCCCCGGCTGCGGGCACCTCTGCGTGACACCGAGAAGGAAAGCCGAGCTTTGGCCTCTGATCCTCCCGGCTCGGAAGAAGCCGCCTCCCGGGAGCGGGACAAAACATCCTTGAATTCAAAGCCGCCATCCCGCTCTGGCTGCGGGCTGGGCTGCCGGCCGGGGGGAGAGGGGCTGGCACACCTCCCCGCACGGCAGCTCCTCGTCTTCCTCCTTATGTTCATTAACTTGACAAAATGCAAATCTGTTTCCTGGCGGTTCTTCTCTTTTTCTTGTAAGCCAGCCCGGCTGCAGCGTCCCCGTTCCTCTCCCTTCCAGTTCCCCTGGGCAGGCTGGCTCTGGCTGCCCGCGGCCCCTCGGGCACCCCCCGGCCGACCAGGAGAAGAGGCGCCCTCCTGCTCAGCTGCCCTTCCCCGTCTGCTGCGGAGAGAAGGAAAAGGAAATGTCAACCCCTGAGACTGCAGAAAAGGGCCCAAACGAAGCGCAGAGCTACCGACGGGCAAAGGCGGCGTGGGCACGGGCACGGCGATGCTGGGGGGTCTGCAGCCTGCGGCAGAGGTGGGCAGAAGGAGCCGCAGCGGCCAACTCCTGCCTCCCAGTCCCAGCCCCGAGAGCAAACCCCTTTGTCTGGGCTCCTGGGCAAAGTTGGGATAGTTAGTGGGGATTTCCACAGGATTTTGGGGATACTGTTAACTGCTTCTGAAGATATGGAGGACAAACCTTATGAGGAACGACTGAGGGATCTGGGGTTGTTTAGCCTGGAGAAGAGGAGGCTGAGGGGAGACCTTATCACCCTCTACAACTACCTGAAAGGAGGTTTTAGGGAGATGGGAGCTGACCTCTTCTCCCTGGTGACAAGTGATAGGACAAGAGGAAACGGGTTCAAGTTATGTCAGGGCAGGTTTAGATTGGATATTAGGAAGCATTTTTTCACTGAAAGGGTTATTAAACATTGGAATAGGCTGCCCAGAGAGGTGGTGGATTCACCATCCCTGGAGGTGTTTAAGAAAAGGGTAGATGAGGTGCTTAGGGACATGGTTTAGAAGTGGTGGTGTTTTTATCAGGGTGGGTTAATGGTTGGACTTGATGATCTTAAAGGTCCCTTCCAACCTCACTGATTCTATGATTCTTTCTATGATTCTATATTTTTATCCAGGGAAGGCAGAAGCCTTACTGTAATTATGAAAATTAAAACAATTTCCACCGCAGCCAACAGCGGTTGATGTAAAGCTGGCACCGGGGCAAAAGAAGTGTATATAAGGGGCGGTCAGCGAGTGCCGGGGGAGAGGAAAGTCTCCATCCAGTTTCCAGGGGCAGAGACAGAAGAAGAGGGAGCACTGAGGTCTGGGACCACTGAGCAGAACCGGGAGGAAATTAATATTTACATAGGGGGAGCCAGCGCTTACATCCATCTCACGGGTCGCACCAGGGCTAATGCACAGCAGACATCTCTGGAAACCCTCCAAAAAGGAAACTGGAGTTTGGTTTGGGAACTTCTGGTTCTAATTCCTGGAAACACAGCTTCGGCTCAATTTCACAGTGGTTTGTGACTTTTTTCCAGTGGTTATACAAATTTTGGGAAAACATTCCTCTCCTTGGAATTGTCTTATGATAATATAACCCCACTTAAGCGGTTGGGGGTTTTGTGTGGCTTTAAACCACCCCAGAAGGCGCCTGCGAGGAGTCGTCCCCATCTGCCTCGCGCGCCCCAGCAGCGCGCCGGCAGGCGGAGGGATCCGTAGGGACTGTTTATCCACTGCGTGTCTGCAGTTTTATTACCGCCGGCCGCTGTACTTTGACACGTGAAGAAAGTGGGCCCACGGCGTCTGTTGGAGCGGGGGCTGAGCTCGCCGCGGCGCGCTCTGCCACAGCTGGATCCCGCCTCCGGTCCGTGCGAGCCACGCACAGCTGGGAGCAGCCCGCAGGCTGCCGCGCCAAACTGGGAGAAAACGGAGCTGCAGGACAGGTGAAGGCTTTTCTGCCCCTGGCGCTGGCCAAGGGAAGGGCTCGGTTTAAACGGGACATAAGGAAGAGATTTTTTACTCTGAGGGCGGTGAGCCCCTGGCGCAGGGTGCCCCGAGCAGCTGTGGCTGCCCCATCCCTGGAGGGGTTCAAGGCCGGGTTGGACGGGGCTGGGAGCAACCTGGGCTGGGGGGAGGTGGCCCTGCCCAGGGCAGGGGGTGGCGCTGCATGGCCTTCAAAGGTGCCTTCTGTGATTCTGTGATGACTCCGGGCTCCCAGGTGCTCTCCATGAAGTGCTCACCCTCCCCGGGGTGCCGCTGGGAGAGGGACCAGCTGTGGAGTGTCAGTGCTGACGGGATACGGGAGGGAGGGGGTTCAAGTGCCGCTGCTCCATATAGCTGCACCCTTGAGGGGGGCTGTGCTGGCTGCTGGAATCTTTGCTGACACACCACTGGGACTCGTCTCCAGCTTCCGTGCAGCCGAAGGGGTGTGTACTGGAATGGGGCAAGTAGGTGTTTAATGGAGGTGGTGGCCAAAAGCCACCCTGCCTTGGGTTTGGGCTCGGTGTAGGGCACGTGGTTCTGCCACGAGAGTGGATCTTGTTAGTACATACCCTCGCAAAAGCTGCTGTTGGGGGTGGGAAGGCTCTCGCGGCTGGCTCTGGGGCTGCATGGCGCAGAGCAAAGCAAAGCCTTTTTGCGGGGCTGAGCCCTTGCAGCCCAAAAGGGAGCTGTGGGCATTGTCTGCTCTTGGAAATCCCACCCTGCTTGTCCTGGGCTGCTCCCCTGCCCTTCTCTGAACCTGAGAGGCCAAATCTTCATAGCCTTAAAAGTTTAGGTTTAAAAGAGTCACTTTAAATGTAATGATCTTAATTCTGAGCTGTTTCTCTGAGCTACTGGTTCGCAGCCTGCCGTGTGAAGCGTGGGGTGTGCGTTATGGTTACGATGCCCTGGCTTCCATGGTCAGCAAGGTGCTCCCAGCGGCCGCTGCCCTGTGAGCTGGCGGCGGCTCTGCCGTACCTCGGTGTCACCAGAGCTCAGCACCCTGCAGGGGCCCTGGCACCCCCCTCCGTGTTCAGCCTCGAGAAGCTGAACCAGGTTCCTGTGAGGAGAACCTGCCAAGGAACACAGGGCGGTGGGTCTCCTCCAAACCAGGAGGGTTTTGAAAGCTTTGTGCAAACAGCAGATCTTGGGAATGGCTTCAGTTGTTCCAGGCGATGCTCGTTTCCCTGCCCAGCTACGCAGCCTGCGGCTCGGCTGGCACAAGGGGGTTCTCGGGGCTGCAGCTCCAGCTGAATCCGCTGCCTGGGCTGTGAGAGACTGTGATTTTCTCCCTTAGCCTGACTGATTCTAAGGGTGCTGTTTGCAAAGGAGAGCTAAGGAATGTACAACCTCCTTGGAATTTATCTGTGTGATGGTTTTCAAAGGGGATATGTGGCATGTGTGTGATGGAAAGCAATTGACTTCCAGCCTTTGGTAAGTGCTAGGTATAAAAAAAAAAGGTAGGTTATGTCTCCAGGTGCTGGCTGCTGCTATTCCATCTCCAAGGCACACACCAGTAAGTCTGTCTGGGAAAGGATGACCCATTCCTGCATCCCCAGCTCACCGGGGTCCTCTGCTCCTCTGCCTGTTGCTCCCTCTCCCCGCCAGAAACTCCTCTGCAATGACCTGTGGAAGGGTTTTTCCACGGAGCCTTACGAGACCAAAGCTCCCATGTAGCACGCGGATCGAGGCTAATGCTTTGTGTTTGCAGAGGAAATGAGTGGCAGCTGCTTGGCTGGGCCTTCCATGAGATTTCTTATTTCCCGAAAAAAATGAGAGTAAGAATAGGTGGGCTGTTTGGCCTTTCCTGACAATGAAACTTTGTCATATCTATAATTAACCCTGTTATTTAGATACTTCTCCATGAACATCTTTGAAGATTTCATAGCCCTTGGTTCACTTATTACTTTTCCATTTCAGCTTCCTGTGCTGCAGTGATTCCCGGGGCATGACTAATTTCACTTTTCCATTTAATTGAGAACTTGTTTCTGACTTTGCCTTTGTGTGTTTAGCTGCAGCTCGGGCAGCCTGGTCGATGCCTTGTGCCTGCCTGAAACGCACCTGTCAGTCCGTTTATTTTCCTGTAGGAAAAGCTTTCCAGGGAATTTAGAGAACACCCATGACCAACACTTTTCTTTCTTTCAGAAGCCTTTTCATCACAGTGATGCAGTCCTGGAGGAATTTCATTGTGGCTGTCAGTTTAATCCTCAACTTCAGCCCTTCGCCGCGGGGCCAGTAGTGCTGGAGCCTTGCGTACATCAGCACCATCTGATGGTGCCAGCTGGTGTGTGCTCTCCAGTTGCCCTGGTGGGACTGGGCTGGAGGTGCTACGGGCGCACGGCAGCGTGGGGCACCTTGGCTCCGCAGCAGGGCTTTCCGCGGACACGGGCAAATACAGCTCACTCGGAGACGTTCTGGCTGTGTCAGCGGGGGCCCGGGGAACCCGGCTGCTCTGAGCCTTTCTTGTTCTCAGAGGATGTCATCTGAGCTTGCTTGGACGCAAGAATAGTTGCAGGAGAGACCTGGGATGCTCTCAGCCCTCTGAGATCTGTGGGGTTGAATAGGGGACCGGGACAATGGCATGAGCTCTCATGGTGGACTTCCCTTGTAGTGTGGTATGTGTCTCCTCCCCTCTTAAGGGGTTCACCCAAAAAATCCCAAGCTCGAAATTCTTCTCACTTGTTGTTTTTGTGTCAGTCAGAACTTCCCTGCAGGGCGTGTAGTAATGTTTCCTTCACTACTTCTGCCAGCTTTCTAAATAATCTAAATAATAAATAATAAAGAATTTCTTTTTTTTTCCCCAGCTTTCTAAATAACCGCCCCACAGCATCCCTGTGCCGGTGAGGCCTGGATGGGAAAGGAGCTACTGAACTCTTGGGCAGCACAGTGGGAAAAACCAGGGATGAAGGGCACAGTGAAGCTGGAAGCCCATCCTTCTCTCAGGGTGAGATGTCACCTCCACCACGAGCAAGGAAATTATGATCTTCAGTGCAATTAACCCTGCCTTTGCCTTGCAAGTAATTATACATACAGCTGCACGCATGTAAGCAGTGAAGCTCCTTTACGTGTGTTCTTCCTGCATCATGTTAAATGTGCTAAATGCCTCCAGACGTGCTAGTTCCCTGACCCGGTAATTTCTTGCCCTCATCTTTGTGCTTGAATGATTGTCACATCTCCAGAAGTTGTGACCACACAGTCACTGTCTTCATGATTTGTAACACAGACTAAATCATGCCGCAGATCACAGATAATAATGCAGTGCTTTGTTCTGCCTCTACATGTATGCACAGTGCCGTTAACATTTACAGTGTGAATGGTGCTCTAAAATGAGATGGAGAAGGGGTCATTGTGGCATGAATGAAGCCGGGATTTGTGCTGCCGGGTAACTGAGCCTCTGCAATCTCCCCAGTAAGGCACTGCTCTTTAAAATAATGTTTCTGTTTTGTAAGCTGTTTTATGGCCGGTTCCGGGGCCATAGCGTGATGATTCTAAAAGCCGCTCTTCTGTGGTACTTCAGCATAAGGGTCTCATGGCGCTTTTGATCGTCAGTCATCGATACCGTCGCCACCACCAAATTAAGGGAAGACAAAGGAGACATTGAGTGTAGAAGCCCGGCTCCAGCGCCACGGGGACCATCATCCTGGAAATGGGAGTCAAAGCACAACATTGGGGTAGGAAAAGCCATAGGGATTCGCGAGTACCCCTGTGCCCTGGGGAGGGTGCGGGTTCAGGGTCCCAACAGGCGGCTGGTTTGGGGGTCACACCCTTGAACAGGAGAAGGGAGGGTAGCGGTCAGGGCAGGTGTTGGAGCGGAGTATAAACCCTAATGAAGTAGTAAAAATAAGTAAGCTGCCACTGAAATTGGGGAGGGAGGAGGCCAGCAGCGCTCTGGAGAATTGTGCCAAAAATCAACAGAGCTGGGAAATGTGCCACCTCCTGCCGCCAGCCTTAGTCCTTATTCCCAGTGCGAAAGGACTGGCCCAGTTAACAAAACTGAGGGGTCGGGTGAAGGATCAAGGATATATATAGCTTCTCGGCCTTAGCTGAAGAGTATTGAAAAAGGTTTTTTTCTTTTATTTCAAACAAGTAATCAAGGCAAACCGACCTCCTATATTGGCTAAAAGCAGAAGCACCAGAAAACGCTCAAGCCCGAGGAGTGTTGCCGTGCTCGCTCCGGACGCGCTGCTGTTGCGCTTGGAAGTTGGGTCTTGGTCTATCGGCTCTGACACCTGCCAGGAAGATGAAAGGAAACGGCGCTGCCTTCTCCAGACAGCTGCCCTCAGCCGCCGTGCTCGGTGACTGCGGTTCCTGCCCTCCTCCCGGTGCCCCCGGACCTCCCCGCGGGGCACGCGCCAGGCGAGCGCCTTGGCAAAGACGGCGCTGTGAGTGGCTGGCGTGTCCTGGGCACGTCGGAACGGGTGTGACTGCCGCAGAGCAAAAGCAGGAGGAGAAGCCAATTAGCCCAAGACAGACGGCAGGCTCGGAGCAGCTATAGTTACAGTAATACGCGCTCTGCGGGGGAGAATAACTGGTTGCCCAAGGCACAAACAGCAGATACAGGGACCTGGAAGGAAATAGATGTGGAGATCATTTCTGCTGCAAGTAGGACAGCCCAGACTGACTAATAGCATCTCGCACTGATATTTGCATTCGAAAAAGAAACCAGCTTCCAAAAATAATTACTGAACCTGGAGTGCCCGTGAAATCCAGGAAGACTTGGTAGCACAAGTGGCTAATGATGAGTTTTGCAAAAAAAAAAAAAAAAAATATTGGAGCTCAACAACTGTAAGCTGGGAGCGAAAGAGGTTTTGTAGACTGGGAGCAGGGACCCCAGCCCTGCTTGATTTTTTCACACCACACTCTGGTGCAGAGGCTCGCTTATGCCACCGCTGTTCAGTGTGGAGACCTGTCTTCTGGCTGTCTCGCCCACCCCTGCAGCCCTCCCTGAAGGCCAGGACGAGTGACTGGAAGGAGAAAAGAAGTTAGCTGAAGAAGGGAAAAGAGGAATCAAGGAGGTAGAAATTCATGCGTGATTGCTAGAGGCGCAACTTGGGAAGGAAAGGTACTGTTCTGCTGTAAGAGATATATATATATAAAAACCATGTTAGTTATATGTAAAACTCATGAATGCTCAGTGGAGGGAGCACTCTATCACGTTGTAGGTTTCCACACGGAAAGGGTCTTTATCTGATAAGAACATACGCAGAGCGTATTTCCAGGCTGACACGGCTGCACTGGAGAAGGGGAAGCTCTTGGTGTCTGCTCTGGAGTCGCGTTCACAACTAACGAAAGGTCCAAGCTCAAGGATCTGATCTCTCGGGAGGTTGTCAGTACAATAGGTCAATGTGTGCCTTTTGGTTTACAACAGGGAATTCATGCGGATTCATTGCGATAGTATAATGTATTATCTGGAACACTTTTTTTTTTTTTCTTCTCGTCCATATACAATGCTTCATCTGTGCCTAGCTCAATAAAAATCCTTGAGAGCAAGAAAGATGCGAGTGTGATATATAGTCCCATAATAAATAGACCTTGAACACTGCTGCTCGAGGGCAATTCCAAGAAACCTCTCGTGTAGCTCCTGGTTTCTGCCAGTCAAGATGCCCATTGTAGTCTCTCAGGGTTTAAAGAAATGCATTAGTGTGCCCAAGTGCCTGGTGTTCTGAGACCTGATTAGCGGGTGGTTTTCCACCTTCCCTCCCCCCGTAACACTGGTTCTTACTCTCACAAGCAGTGGAAGTACCGCTGGGACTGGGGGTCAGCTGTCAGAGGGGAGCCTCCAAAATCCCTGACGCAAGACACTTGCAGGATAATTAGGTTTAATGTCCCCTGGCAGGTACTGCAGTCCCTGTGCACGGATGCCCATGCTCAGCACGCACCGCGGCACCGGCCTCCCCGCGGGCGCCTGTCGCTCCGAGGCTGCGGAGATGGGGCCATGAGATGCCACGAGCTGACACGGTGGCTCAGCGCTGCTGCGTGGGGACGGGGCTGGTTCCCCACCTCCCGCTCCTGCTGTCACTCCGGCTCCTGCTTTACCTGCCTGCTCTCATTTAACTGGCAGAAAGCTTTCCCGGAGGAGAAGTGGCTCATTCCTGCCTCGTTAGCAGTGACTGTTTCACGGAGGTGCAGTAACCACTGCAGCCAGCACAAGGATGGGGGCAGGAAAATGGAGGTGGGGAGATGCTGTGCTCAGACAGATTAGGGAGCTGATCCAGCCAAAAACTATCTTTAAAAAAAAAAAAAAGTGTTAGTTCTCAAACAAACCTGCTTAATGTGGCTGATTGTGACCCACCCAGAGGTAACACCGGTGTGAGGGAGCGCTGGGAAGAGCAGCGGGGGCTGAGCTGAGCTGATGCTATTGCAGCCTCTCTTTTCCTCCCACTTGGCCATGGCTGGGGCGGCCCCCACCCCTGCACCAGCACCGGTGGTTATTTGATCCCAGAGTGAGCTAAACTCTAGGTAGAAACTGCTCACTTTTTTTTCTGTGTTGTGTGTTTTTTTTTTTTTTTTTTCTTCCCAAGATGGATCAGTTTTCTGCTGACTTCGCTCCCTGAGCGAGTGAGCTGTGGGGTGCGGGTTTGGTGACCGAGCAAGGGAGAATGTGTTAATGTGTGGTCAAGGACAGGCTCACCGGTGGGAGCGTGGGACCGCGGCGGCCGCAGCTTTCATCTGCTGGAAGTATGTGTAAGCGCAGCCTTGGAGAGGCACGGAGGAGTGTGGGCTGGAGACCGGTGGGCTGAGCTCTGCACCCACAGGGGATCAGCGGGCAGGTTTCTGTTGGCTTAAATGGAATTACTGGACCCCTACACAGTGTCCAATTGACTCGGCTCACTTGGAGGCGAGACAACCAAGTTGCTTAAAAAAACTAAATCAAAGCAGGCAGGCAAATACGCTGTGATTGCAGAGGGATGCAAGCTATTAGCTATAGGCTGTGGAAGTTGTTTTTTTTTTTTTTTGTTTGCTTATTTTCCCCTCCAGTGGCATTCTTTTACGGTTTGGATGCACAAACCTCGCAAAACTGGGCTGGAAGATGTCCATGGCTGTTCTTCCCCAGTGCCCGCTGCCCTGCTCTGCTCCCACCCTCAGAAGCTCAAACATGAGAGTATCCCGATGAACGCAGTGTAAGGCAGAAAAAGGGGACACGAGTCCATGATCTGGTGCATTAATCGCCGCCTGCCTGAGGCCTCAATTCCAGACCTGTGGTGTGCACAGTATTTCTCGTGTGAGAGAGCTTTGTAATGCTTCCATTCCGTCCTCATCAGAAAATGAGAGTCTGAGCATCGTTACTTTCTGTGGTTCTGGAAAGGTGGTGAAAGAAATTGCTTCCAGTCCCAAATATACTGATCCTCTAAGGCAGTGTCCTACAAATCTAGTTACAGGTTCCTTCTGTATTAGCTGCAAGTGCTGGAACACTCTTTTAATGTGAACAATGGCAATGTAGAAGGATAAAACCAAAATACGTGCTCCTCTGGCTTTGTACAGTGCAGAATTAAGAAGCGTAATCCAAATAATACTAGTGCTTTTATAGTGCTGTATGCATATGGCGTAAATGACAGCTAATTAAACTTTATATCCTGCCTACAAGATAAGCATGTAATTAGCATTACATCCTTTTTTATAATTAGGAGACCTCATGCAAAAAAATGTGGCTCGCAAACCGTATTTGAAGGCAGTGACTCAGCCTGCATTAGGCTGTGGTGTGAAGATTGAGAAAATTGTGCTTTAGACCTGCCAGTGAATAAAAAAAGCAGAGACAAAAGGTTGAGCTGGTGTCAGGTTGCTGCACCCGGACCCATCCGCTCGAAAACATAGGTGGATTAACTTTTTACCATGGGGCCTGGGCTGGATCCCATTCTGTCAGCCCTACGCGAAGCCCGAGCTTTGTGCAAGACCATCCATCTATCCCAGTTTGCAAAAAAGCATAAAGCTGGCACCGGTTCCGCATCGCGTTTCATGGCTGACTTGACAGGAATGCTACCCCGTCGCCACGCTTGATCCGGAACGCGCTCGCTGCGCGGCACAGGGGCTCGTGTTTGCCGAGCGGCAGCCGCCCCGCGTCCTCCTCGCCAGCCTGAATGGCTGAGCTGGGGAGAACGGGGGAATTCCAGTCATCCGGGGATTATCCGCAAATGTTGTCTGTTTGTCACAGTCTGGGGTGAGGGGCCATCGCCGGCTCCTACGTGCGCATGTGCCCGGGGGGCGGCTCGCCCTGGACTTGGCGCCATCATTTATGGCGAGAATGGATTTTCTCAAATCAGTGGGGCCGGCACCGACGGTCTCTCCCATTTTATCGCCGATTAGCCACCGTCCACCTTACGGCAGCCAGAGCCAAAACCACGAGGAGGAGCGGTTGTTTTGTGGGCTGCACTTTGCTCCTGGAAGCTCCCCGCCGCGGGAAGGAGGTGACGAGGCAGCCGCTGCGCTCCGGCCAAATTCCTGGCGCGTTCCTGAAGGAAACGGGCTGGCTCCGCGCACGGCTCCGCAGCAATGTCCTGCGGGTCGCCGTCACCCGCGCTGGGCTGGACGCGCCGCGCTCCGTGGGCCCACGGAGCTGCCGTCCCCCCGTGGGGCCGCGCTGCTGCCCCTTCGCAAACAGCCGTTTCAAGAGATTAAGGGTTTATTTTCTCCACTCACGCTATTAAACCTCAGCGGAATAAGCTCTGACACAGATCTTTAACAGGAGGACAACCCGCAGGGGCCCAACCAGGCGGGCACGGCCCGGGCGGCGGTGGCGGCTCCCCCGCAGGCCGGGGTGCGGGGTTCCCCGCAGCCCTGCGGCCGGGGCGCTCCACGGGGAGCGGGGCGAGACGCGGGGCCCGGCCGGGCGAGGCCCTCGAGTGACCCCTCGAGTCTCCCGGTGCGGACGGGGCCCAGCGGGGCCCGGCCCGGCGCTCACCCACCACCACACGGCCGCCCCCACCACCCCCCCGCTCCCGCAGGCCGCGCCGGGCCCGCACCGGGCGGGCTCCCCCTCCGGGCGCCGCCGGCCCCGCCCGCCCCGCCCCGCCCCCGCGGGCGCGGCGGCTGATTGGCTCGACGAGCGGCGTGGGCGTGGCCGCGGCGGCAGCGGCGGGGCGGGGCGTGAGGCGGCGGCGGCGGCGGCGCGGGCGGGCGGGCAGCGCGCGGGCCCGGCCCGGGCGGCGGCCCCAGAGCGGCGGCAGCTCCGCCCCCGCCCGCCGCGCCTCAGCGCTCCGCCCGGCCCGGCCCGGACCGGCACGGCTCCGCTGCGCTCCGCTCGGCACCGCACCGCACCGACCCGCCGCTCCGCGCAGAGGCGGGCCCGCGCTTCGGCTTATAAAAAAGCCCCCCACGCTTAATTTTTTAATTTCTTTTTAATTTTTAATTTTTTTTTTTTGGGGGGGGGAGGGGGGGTATCGGTGCAGCATGGGGCTGCCGGCGCTGGAGTTCAGCGAGTGCTGCCTGGACAGCCCCCAGTTCCGGGAGCGGCTCCGCTCCCACGAGGCCGAGCTGGAGAAGACCAACAAGTTCATCAAGGAGCTCATCAAGGACGGGAAGTCGCTCGTCGCCGCCCTCAAGAGTAAGTGTGAGGGGCCGGGGGCGGCCCTGCCGGGCCCCGCGTCCTCCGCTCGGCCCCTCGACCCGGCCCGCCGCCCTCCGCCCGCCCGCGGGCCCGCCCGGCCCGTCCGTGCCCATCCCCGGTGCGTGGCCTCCCGGTGCTGGTCCATCGTGGACCACCTGCTCCCGCCCGTGTCCCCCCGGCCCTTTGCGGTCCGGCTGGTCCATCGGGACCTGCCTGGTCCTGGTCCTGGTCCTGGTCCACCAGGAGGTGCGTGGTCCAGCAGGATGCGCCCCACCACCGTCCCGCTGGATGTGCCTGGTCCCGGTCCACCAGGTCCCGGTCCACCAGGTCCCGGTCCACGGCCCTCAGGGGGTGGGTGGTTTGGCAGGGGTGATGGGTGGGTGCCGTGCCCCCCCGCCCCCAGTTGTCCTCTGTCCCCTCTGTGTTCAGGGAGGGGGATGCCCAGTGCTCCTTCCTGGGAGCCGCGGCTCCGTTCCTGCTGTTGCCCCACTGGGTCATTTGGGGTTTTATCTTTTTTGAAGTTTCCTTGGCCCAAATCACAGCTCACTTCCCCCGCCGGTGGGTTTCCCGTACCAAGCGCGCCGGCAGCATGCATTGCCCCCTCGCCAAGCTCTCCTTGTCCTGCTCCAGTTGAGTGCTGTGGGGCGGTAGGACAGGAGAGGGGCACATCCACGCACAGCCATGCCATGGAGCCCACCGCGGCATCGCCGGTGATGCCCTGGCCTGGCCTCCGGGATGCGGTGGGGTCATTTTGGGAGGTGAGGCGCAGGCAGGTGATGCTCTGGCCGAGCCCACCACCCTGTCCCACATCGGGAGGGCTGATCCCGGCTCCCTGCCCTTCCCGTCGCACACCGAGCCCCACGCCTGCGGTTCCCCTGCACCAGGGTAGCAGCTGGTAATGTTTGGATTACAGGGACCCCCATCGTACCAATTCTTGGGCATTTTGCGTTAAAAAAAACCCAAACCCGACAGTTGTGGGTGCATGTATGGTTCTGCAGGTCTGCGCTGTCTTTCGCTGCGGTGCGTTTGCCTGTCGAGCTGAAGGCAGCCTCTGCCCGGCCCTGTCTGGAGCATTCATTTTATCGCGGAACAAATCCTGCAGCGTCGTTCTTCACTGAAAATAGATTTTAGGCACTAACTGGTGGGTCCCAGGGGTGTTCATCTCTGGGCTTTGTCAGCGGGCACTTTCAGTGGGTCGCTGGGCTGGTACTGGCCGAGGGGGCCGGCCGTGCCCTCGCCCCGGTCACGCTGCATGGCAGGTATTTTCGGGTGTGTTGAACCGTGGCATGCTCCCGGCTGCTGGTGGGCTCCTCTCCCACCAACCGTGGCCACGCTGAGCGGCCCCCACACCCCGGGCTGCCCGTGCTGGGGCAGGAAGAACGCTCGCCGGCCTCCGGAGATAAGGATGTTTTTATGGCTGAATTGTTTTGTAGCCTCTATTGAACGCGTTCCTGGATTAGACCTTAATTCCTGTGCAGGACCAGGGGTGTGTGTTCCACTGATGCCCAGGCTGCTGTCGGTAGAGGCATGAATAATGAGGATTTTGCTGGAGCATTAATTAATGCCCAAGCGTCGGTGCTGCCTGGCCTTATGGCCGTGTCCTGTGCACAGGTGGCTGCAGGCGCGGTGGCACGCTTCCCGCAGAGGTGGTCTGCAGGGCCCTTTGGGGGAAGGTTTGGGGGCGCGTGGGGCAGGGTGCTGCCGGGGGAGCTGGGAAGGAGTGTCCCCTCCCTGGCTGGGATGCTCGGCCGCTCTGTGCATCTTTCTCCCGTGTGTGGCTGCTTCTCTTGCTGTAAGAGCAACTTCACTGGCTGTGCAGCTGCTGGTGAGCCGTGGTGCCCCTGACATCTCCAGCAGAGACCTGGCGCAGGGCAGGACCCGGCCCAGCCCTTTCCACATGTGTTACCCTGGGTGTGCGGTGGATCTGAGGTCTGGCTGTGTTGCGTGGGCCAATGCAGACCCTCTGGGTGCGGATAGAGGTGCTCCAGGGGTGAAGAACTGCTGCGCTGCCTCTTGCTGAATGTTGTTCCCATTTCACTACTGCGGGTGTTTGGGACAGCACCGCCATGAGCTGGAGCCGGTGGTACCTGGTGGCCGTTCCTGGCAATGACCAGGTACTCGCTTCTCTTAACCAGCATTTATATTTCTCCAGTGTCTCCAAGCGGTTCGTCTCCCCATAGCTGGGCAGGACGGCGTTATCTCGCTGCTGACATTGCCTCCACGCGCATCCCTTGGCTGTCATGGAGGGCGCGGGGATTTGGGGTCGGGCAGGTCCAGGGAGCAGCAAACCCTCGGCTCGGGGCACGCTCTTGGCACAGCGAGGCGGCCTGCAACCGAAGTTACTTGAAGTCTTGGCAATAGCCTCTCTCGTTTTCCTTCCTCTTGTGTTTTCTGCTGAATGTTTCACATCCTCTTTGTTTTAAGACAGGCGCGAGGGGAACGTAACTCTTTGTGTATCGGCGAGGAGCGAGGCGGAGGGGCGGCTTGGATGGGGCCGCGGCGCAGTTACGCGGTGGGGAGGAAGATGAAGGAGGGAGGAAGATGCAGGAGGGAGGAGGACCCCTCCGCAGCTCTGGGCAGAAGCGCTCTCCTGTTCCCCACTGCCCTGCTTGGCCCCTTGCAGCCCCCGCGCCGCTGACACCGGTGCGGCAGGAGCGGCATGCAGGGATGGTGAGGCTGGTGTAAAGGCATGTAAGAAAGTCTCTTTCTGGATTTGGTAGAGGTGCTGCTCTGCAGCCACCATGCTTTTGCTGTCTGTGAAGGTACGGGAAGAAATGGGACTGATTCACAGCGCTTTCTCCTTCATTTAAAAAAAGATAAATTCAGAAGGTTGAAAATAATCCTCATTTGCTGAAGGGCTGGTCTTGCTAAATATCCTCTGATGCCGAGGGCATCTCCGGAGTGTGTGTGTATATATATGTATAAAAAAATACTGTGTGTTTTTTTTTTTTTCCCCCCAGTGAGTATCTGTGCCTATTTCTATTGTCTCCCTTTGCAGCTTGGCTGGTATTAGGAGTGACCTGGTTTTCAGCAAAACGTGTCCCTCTTCCTCCCTTATACACCATACATAAATTATTCAAAAAGTTTTGCAAATGCAAAGACCTCAAGTGAGACATAAATAATGAACTTGAAGCTTGGATGCTGTGAGACTTGTTCTCCAGCGAAGGAGCCATGGTGACCGTCGGTACCAGGGATACAGCAGCTTTCTGCCCCTTTGCGTGTTCCCTTGTGCCCGCGAAATGGGGCAGGCAGGGCGCTGCGTCCCGGCCGGTGCCTGGTCCTGGTACGGCATCTGCCCGTGGTGTCGGCATTGCCTCCAGCCGCTCCGTGTCGGTGGAGGGGGCTATCAAGCCCAGTCGCCCAGATGGAGATGCAAAGATGCTCTGCAGCTTGCTTTGGAGAACGAGCAGCGCACGTAACGATGGGGGATGTGGGGGTGCAGGCGGCTGGCAGCCATCGCCTCCCCCGTGCTGCTGCGGGGGGCTGAGCGGGGCACCCTCCTCCTCCTTCTCCTCCTCCTCCTCCACCTCTTCCTTCTCCTCTTCTTCCTCCTCTTCCTCCTTGTCCCCGCAGCCCCCAGCTCTCCCCGTGCCGATGGGAGCCGTGTCGCGATGGTGCTGGGGCTGCGGAGGGTGTGGGCTGTCGTCCCCTGTGGGTGCCGGGGCTGCGGCGCGGTGCCCTGCCACGTTTCTGCTCTTGTTTTGTTTTGCTTCTTCCCGCGACTCCCAAGCACTAATTTGAAGCCACCGAAGGCGTCCACGCCCCGGCCGCTGCTCTGCTCGCACGTTGCAGGCTGCAATTTGTGTGGCGGGGCCGGGCTGGGGCCGGCGGGGGCTCTGCGAAGCCCCTGCCCATGCGGGGTGCGAGGGCCGGACCCCGGCTGGGCTGTGCCGTGCCTGGGGCTCCCGCAGGAAGGACAGAGGTGCCCGAGCTCCCGAAAGGCACAGTCGGGCCGGTTTGGGGTTTTGGATCATTTCTCCTTTGGCTGTTTTTCAGCTGGGTCACCCCAGAGCTGCACCGGCTGGTGAGGAGGGGCAGGACCGAAGGGGGATGCGGGGAAGGGGTGATGCTGGGGTGGACCTGGGCCCTGCGGTGGTTGGGGGTTTGTCTGGCCTCGCCGGCTTCTCAGGGTGGATGCTCTGGCACGGCCCGCAGGTCTCGCACTGTGCCCTGTGCCGGCTGCGGTGATGAGCCGGGGCTTGCCCTCCGCTACCCGCTGCTGTTCCCAGCCGCACAGCCCGGTGCGGGCACGCTCCGTGTGAGGCTGTCGGAGGACACGCAGTTGCCCTTTGGTCTGTGCACGCAGTACGTGATTTTAACGAGCTGCCCTGTGGGACGATCTGCGTTTGCCTGCGTAGCACCGGGGTTGTGGAGACAGCCTGTGCTGCCACCACGGGCAACACCGGGAGGGCTTTTGCTGTGGCTCTGGGTTTTTTCCTGGGACGTGTCCTTCTCTGTGGCTCCTGTGCAGCTTAGCAAGCAAAGTGGGGGGTGGTTGTGTGGTGCCTGCAGTGCCGTCTGCCTGCTGGGCTCTGCCCGCGCACCGTGCGCTCTGAGGTGTGCTTGCATGTGGATTTGGTTCCACGTCTCAGCAGCTTCTTGCCGAAACAGAGCCTTTATGAAATGCGTGTGCCCGTGGCTGTGGTGCCACGGTGCCGTGCCTGGAGCTGGCACCGACTCCGCAGCTCTGCCTGGAAGCGAAAGCGAAACTTTTGTCCCGTGTTTAACCTGCGGACTTAATTCCCTTTCAATACAAACAAGGTTTAGCCTGGCGATAAGGAAGTGTTTCGGACTCTGTCCAATACCTTCAGCTGCCTTCTGCCCCAGCTGACTTTGCTACCGCTGCCCACTCTGTGCGCCCCCGGTTCAGCGTGCTCGGCGTCCCCGGGAGAGGCGCCCCGACCACAGTGAGCCTCGAGGAGACCCTGGCTCGGGTGGGCAGAGCTGCCCAGCTCAAGGGGCAGATAGATAACACTCTAAATGTCCTTGTTTGCCTCTCCAGAGTGGAAGCCCTTGGGTGTGTTGGAGGACGAGCCGTGTCTTGGGGTGCTCCGTAACCCGGTGCCATCTGGGGTGACGCGTCCTTGAGCCCCAGTGCCGCAGGCGCCCATCAGCGCTGGGGAGGAGAGACCCAAAGCCTTTCTTGGATTATCGTCATCCTTTTGCCCTTCTGGTCCCTTGGGAAACCAGTAACAGGCCAAACCTTCCCATCGCCAGCGCGCAGAGCAGAGGAGGGATTGAGACACAAAGGTTTAGGTCTGACCTTTCCAGGAATGGCCCTGATTTTTGCAGGTGCAAATGTTAATGGGAACGCTGTACTTCTGCAGACCTGGGTTTGGAGAAAGAGGAGTGTTATGCTTTCTGGAGGTTGCAAAAATAAAAATACCCCCCCTGGTTGGGTTGCTGTGGCTGCTTGTGTTTGGTTCTGCTCTGGTTGTGCCATCAGAAATGGTGTTTGGCTGCTGCTGTTGAGCGCTCGGTGCCGGCCGCCTCCGAGCAGCGATGGGGTGCGAAGGCTGCCAAGGTGAGTCATGCCGCGCTCGCTGCACAGCCTGTTTCGCATCCTCCAAGTACCGAGGAAATTGCTGCCTCGTGGCGGGGAGGATTTCCCAGGGCAGCACCGTATCCGTGGGGGCAGAAACCCCGGTCCCTTCCCGGGCGGTGGGACCCAGCTTTGCCCAAGGAGCTCTTCCAGTGCTCCCAAGGGTGGGGGTCTCTGCCAGCGCCGAGCCCAGCAGCGGTGGGGCACGGCCAGGCTCCCTGTGTGGCTGCCGTGGGCTCTTCGCCTTGGCCAGGCGAGCAAACCGCAGGGCCAATCTGGGGGGAAAGCACGTGGTTTTGGGGTTTGGTGCTAAGATGAGTTGCTTCTGATTTTTTCCTGCTTTGTTCACCCGGCAAAGGCTTAACGTGGCTCCCCCGTGTCAGGGTGTATTTTTCCCCTCTCTTCCTTTCGGAGGGCCATAGGAGATGTTCGGTGTGAGGAATACTTTGTGCTACGGGAGAGGTATGTGGTTACAGCTCAGCCAGTCCTGCGCCAGCAGGGCCGAAGGCGAAGAGGACTTCTTCCTCCTTTGCATGACCTGTGTGGCTTGTGCAGTCACCTATTTAATAGCTTGGCTGGTATTTTATTCAAATGAGGGGTAGTACAGATGATAGTACTCTGCTTTATTTTCAGCACAACTTGAGAGCTCCTCCTCTTCCTCTCTGGTGGAAATTAGCAACAGGAACATGTTCCTGCTCGGGAGATGCTCTTTGTTTCTGATGGTGGGTCTCTGCCGTGCGTCGTGGGGGGATCGCTGTGCAGCCAGCGTCGGCTCCGGAGGACTGTGCGCTTACCCCAGCGGCTCAGCCTGATTGTGAGAAAGAAAGCCGTCTGCCCTGCCTGGGGTGTTGCAGGGGTTCACCCTCCTGCACTGCCCACCGTCGTGATCTGCGCAGGAGGCTCATGTTGACACCCCCAGGGATCCTTTGCCCATCTCCCCAGGGGTGCCCTGGGGCTGCCTGCGGGTCCCCCCATACACAGCCATGACCCCTCAGTGCTGGTGGGTTTGGGGACCGGTGGGAGAGCCAGGCTCCCCAGCGGGGTGGGCTCCTCGCGTCCCGGGCTGGCCACCGAGCCGGTGCTGTGGGCAGGCTGTAGCCCCACGGCTGCATCTCCAGTGTGCCAGAGAGGGAAGCAGGTGAGCAGAAGGGTTTGGGCGTGCAGGAGAGTGTGCGTTCGTGATTACATCTTTTAAATTATGCCAGCAGAAGACTCATTAACAGGTCTCAGAGATCTCTTTGATTGGGAGTGTGCCACAGAGCACCTCTGGGCATATGTCCCGATACACCGGTGTGGTGATGGTGTCTGGAGATGCCGCTGGCTGTGATTGCCACTGCCGGGCCGTGGCACCAGCACTGACCAGGTGTCCAATGTTGGGTTAAACTCAACCCTTTTGGCTTGACAGGGGATGGATTGGGGAATAACCAGCAGCTTTGCAAGGCAGAGGCTGGGACTGGTGGTGCTGCTGAAGCCGGTGTAGCCTGGAAGTGCACACTTGTGTCCAGGGAGAAAAATCTGAGGAGAGGGGGATGTGGAGGGGCAGGGTGGGATGTCCTGGTGTTCCTCCAGCACCAGGAGCTGGGTACCTGCTGGGTCCTGCTTGTACTTCCGGCGTGGAGCAGATTTGTCTGGTTTGGGTCGAGGCCGTTTTCCCAAGGCTGCAGATGTGCCAGCACAGCCACATCTCATGTCTCCGTTTGTTCCTGCGGTCCTGCAGCGGTGCCTGCGGTGTGCGTGGTGTTACCTGCGTGCCCTGGGACACGGGCTGGGGGTGGTGGGCTGTTATGATTTCCTTTTTTTTTTTCTTTTTTTTCTTTGGGGGTGGCAACTCCCAATGACGTTGAAAATGCGTGCGAGGAAATGCCGTTCCCATGGTTGCTGCGGGGAGGGTGGGAGGCAGCGGTGCCGGGGCTCTGCTGCGTGTCCCCGTGCTTTCTGCAGGTTGGCACACGCGGTGCTTCCCTGGCTGATCCCAGCCGGGCAGGAGCCTGCAGCTGGGACAGGATGGGGCGAGCAGGGTCGGCCCTTGCGGTGCTGCCAGCACCCTCCCTGGCTGGCAGAGGGTGACCGCCGACCCCTCTGCTCTCACCTCTCCCCGCAGGCACCCCGAAATCATCACCTACTTCTCCCTGACATCCAGGGAGCAATGCCATGGGCAGAGCAGTGGCTGGGTCCATGACTGGGCTCTGTACAAAATGGGGCAGGGGTGCCCGGGGGGTTTGCACCCATCCACCCAAGCGAGGGGCAGCAGCGGTGTGGCAAAGCGAACCCTGCCCGCGCTGCGGCGCTTCTGGTTCGGGGCGTTTTGGGCATCCCCTCCGCACCACCCAGTGGTGGGGCAGCAGGAGGACAGGCTTTGCTGGGTATCCATTGCCGTGCTTGGGTTTGGGGTTTTTTGTTTTTTTTTTTTTTTTTTGGATCCATCAGTTTGAAGCAGACCTGAAGGATCCGGGTTGGGATGCGGTGTGATGAATAGCTGTAGCGTGACGGGGGTGGGCGGCGAGGGGAGGCAAAGCGAGGGGGAGCTCAGTACTGAAACCCGCACAGCTTGTTCGCGTCTCGGCTGCTTGGAGTGAATCATCCTTCCCTCCTCCCCCGGGCACACGAGCGGCTGTCACCGTGGCCAGCAGAGCCGAGGCTGTTTTCTCTGTTTTCCTGGCACGCTCCCATCCATCACGCTGAAGGTGCTTCCACCGGCTCCTCTCCATGGCCCCGTGCAAGCGCCTGGTGGCCCTGGGCCTGGGCTGCACACTCCTGACGAGGCGTGCTCATTAGGGCATCGCCCTGGCTCTTAATAGCAAGGATCGTCTCAAGTGTGGCTCGGAGGAACCGGGAATTGTGCTTCTCTGCCACTGCTCCTGCCTGCTGACGGCAGCCTGGGGGTCACGGCACGTCTGGGACACTGGATGTTTGCCGGGGAGGGCCGGTGGCCACAGGATGCTCTGCAGAGCGCAGTGCAGAGGGGGAAGGGGATGTCTCTGCGGTGATGCCAAGCCGGTTTCTAGCTGGAATTTGTGGGAAGTACACCAGCCTCCGGACCATCTGGCTCCCGCACGTGGAGCGGCGGGCGCAGCCGTGCTGCGTGGGGGCCGGGGCTGCCTGCGCCAGCGCGGGGGCGAGCGGCCGGCGAAGGGCCCAGGTGCCGCTTCCATGCCTTTCCCTGCGGTTTAGACCCATGGCCGGGGTGCGGTGCTCCCCGTGGCACCCCATCATGGGGGGCAGCTGGTGGGTAACGCGGGCAGGCAGGGACATCTCTGCGGTGCGGTGCCCGCTGTCTGCCCCGTGCCAGCCCAGCTAGGTGACTCTGGTTTTATTCCCAAAAGACAAAAATCATAGAAACAAGGAATCATAGAATGGTTTGGGTTGGATGGGACCTATAAAGGCCATCTAGTCCAACCCCTGCCCTGGGCAGGGACACCTGCCCCCAGCCCAGGTTGCTCCCAGCCCCGTCCAACCTGGCCTTGAACACCTCCAGGGATGGGGCTCACCGCCCCCACAGCCAAGAATTTCTTCCTCATATCTCATCTCAATCTCCCCTCTGTCAGTGTCAAACCATTCCCCCTCATCCCATCGCACCCGTCCCTGACCCAGAGTCCCTCCCCAGCTCTCCTGGAGCCCCTTTAGGCACTGGAAGGGGCTCGGAGGTCTCCCCGGAGCCTTCTCTTCTCCAGGCTGACCCCCCCACCTCTCCCAGCCTGTCCTCCCAGCAGAGGGGCTCCAGCCCTCCCAGCATCTCCGGGGCCTCCTCTGGCCCCGCTCCGACAGCTCCGTGTCCTTCTGCTGTGGGGACCCCCCGAGCTGGAGGCAGCGCTGCGGGGGGGTCTCCCCAGAGCAGAGCAGAGCGCAGCAGAGGGGCACAGTCCCCCCTGGCCCTGCTGGCCACGCTGCGGGGGATGCAGCCCGGGGGCGGGGGGCTCTCTGGGCTGCCGGCGCACATTGCCGCCTCATGGGGGGCTTCTCCCCCACCGACACCCCCTCCCCAGTCCTTCTCCTCAGGGCTGCTCTCCATCCATTCTCTGCCCAGCCTGAGTTGTGCTTGGGATTGCCCCCACCCACGCGCAGGACCCTGCCCTTGGCCTTGTTGAACTTCACGAGGTTCGCACAGGCCCACCTCTCCAGCCTGCTCCTGGGCTACAGCATAAAAGAATCTATGTAAAAAAGATATAGGCTGTTTATCTACAGATGGGCCATAAATAGCTCACAAAATAAGGGTCTGCCCAGCTCCCTGGCAGGTAGCCGTGCCGTGCTGCCCGTCCTGCTGCACCGGTGGCGGGTCTGGTACCCGTGGTGCCGCCTTGGGAAGGTTTACGTCATGTGCAGTGATGTGCTCGAGGTCATTACCGCAGCCTGTGTTTAGTTGCCGTTACCCCGGTGTGCTCGGTGTGCTGCATGCGGTGAGCGTGCCTGTGCCTGTGCGCACACCCACGTGCTTTATTCTTTTTAGCAGCTTCTAACGCTATGTCAGTATCTCGATGAGGGAAGTGTGAAGGGTTCTCTGCACGGGCTGAGCGACCTGTGAAATAAGCTGGCACGCGCCTTTTTAATAATACTGCCTGGTGGAGCATCCCTTTGCTTTTTTTTTTTTTCTTTTTCTCACTGAAACAGCATCTGTCCAGAACGAAGCCCTCGCGAGTGCTGGTTGCTTAGCAATGTTTTACAAAAAAAAACCCATTGCAGAGCAGAATGCTTGGGTGGCTCTCCCCTGCTTTCCCCCGCTCTGCCTTTCCCTTGCGGGGCTTGGGGTGAGCCCCTGCCCTCACTCTGTCCCTGGAGGAGCGGTGGGATCCCCTGGGTGCCCGGGGCTCCGCTCCTTTCAGCTGGGGACACAGGCGCTGCCACAGGGAGCGGGGCTCTGCTCCAGGGCAGGAGCATCCCGGGAGCATTTGAGCGAGGGTGATGGGCAGGGAGCCGGGAAGCATTTCCCAGTATTGCGTTCCTAGCCCTTTCGGTGGCCACGAAGGCTGGGAGAAAGCCCAAGTTAAAGGCAGCGATGGGCTCCAGGCCATGCATCCCGTTTCTCACCCTGTGTGCCTCCCCCAGGTGCTGCTGGAGACTTTTTTTTTTTTTTTTTTTTCCTGCCAAAGCAGGAAAAATTGACTCACTTGCCGGTGATGTTCCCGTGAGCACGGTGGGATTTTTCCTGTTCTTACAGCCGAGGTGGAAAAGCACTGGAGACAAAAGGATTTCCGCAGCCTCCTTGGGAGGAGAAGGAAGGAGGCTGCTGCAAAACAGCTTCTCGAGGGTCTGGGAGCTGACCCCGCTTTCCTGCCCCGGCTGCGGGCACGCCGGCTCCAGGCGAGAGCCGCCCCTCGGGATGCCGCCCCTCGCACAGGGGTGACTGCCAAGCCAAAGGGGGGACAGATGAGGCTTTGTCGTGTGCCATGGGCTGCTTGTGCCATGGGCCGGCTGCGATGTGCCAGAGAGGATACCTGTCCTGCCCACGGGGATGGGGTGCAGGTCCCCTCCCCACCCAGGGGTCCATGGGACCCATCGTCCCCCAGGGGACCCTGATGCTTTGGCGCCTGCCCCTTGAGAAATCAAGCCGGTTCCCTGCCGGGCCGGCTATTAACTAATTAGATTTAATAACAAGCTAATCCAAATGCGTGGCTGCTGCCTGAGGCAGTCTGCTCCCGCCTCGGCACACGATGTCTGGCAATGTGTGTCCCCCCCCGGCGCTGGGAACCCCCACCCGGTGAGACCCCCGCCTGGCCTTCTGCTCCGCTAATGGTCATTGCCTCGGTCAGGAGCAAATTTCTTCTGGATTAGCGTCCTCTAAATCGATTAGCTGTCTCGGGCAGGGCATTTTATTCTAATGAAATGTGATTCCAGGCTCCAGTCGATGAATTATTGTGGCAACGAGGGTAAAGTAATCTGCCGCCTTTCTGTGGGTTGTTCCACAGGGTTTGGAGAGGAGAGAAACGGAAAAGGCTCAGAGGAGAAATTATAATTAGTAGGGCAGCGAATTACGGTATCATGGACTTTCCTGTGCTCCCCAGTGAGGGAACGGGGTGGGGGGGAATTGGGAGCTGTGAGCAAAATGTGGCATTTCCATCCCGCCTTCTGGGGGGCGTACGGCTGGATGCGTTTGCACGACCTGCCGGAGCTGCGGCAATGGGGCAGCTTGCGGATGGGGGTGTGTAAATATTTGAAATCCTTGTTGCCTGGAAGAAAACTGAAATATCTGTCATAGTTTCAGGCTTACAGCTAAGCAAGCGCGGTGCAGCAGGACGGCCGCTCTCGGCAGGTGTGCCACCGTGCCGTGCGGCAGCATTGTTCCCAAACGGCTCGCCCTGACCTGGTCGGGATATGGGGATTTTCTCCTCTGCTTCCTCACAAGACTTTCTGTTCGTGCAGGCGGCTGCCCTTGGAAATGCCGCTGGGGCAGTAGTTTTCCATTTCACTACTGCTTCCCTGAAATTTTCCAGGCACTTAAGCCGTCACCTGCATTCGCTGTTTTGACGCATCCCTCCTCTGTGTCTGAGCGTTGAATATTTACGTTTGATTTTCTTCAGGGAGGACATCTGCTCCCACCTGAGCTGCCTCCCCTCGCTCCGATGCCCGGCCGTCTCCCCGGCAAACTTTCTGCCGGCTCAGCCCTCGCTGGCCACCGCGGCGGCGGCGGGCCGGGCCGGGCCGGGGGGCTCTGCCGTAAAACAACACCAGGATGTGAATGAAAATAAACACGGGGAAAAGTGCCAGACGTGGTAGTTGGGTGGGGAAGCGGAGAAATCTCGTTTTGTTTTGTTTTGCTGCTAAGTGCACGGAGCGCTCTGGGTGTTCGGGGCCAGGGGAGGAGGGTGGGGGTGGCACCCTGAGGGTGCCGATGCTCCTGGCACACGTGGACCACACTTGTGCCCCGGGGCAAGCGGCTGCCCCTTCCCCGGGGGGAATGGGGCCGTGCTGGGTGTGCGGCACGTGCCCCACTGGCAGCTGTGGGCAGCGATGCTCTGGGGGGCTGTGGGAGGACTGGGATGTTGCCACGTTCATGCAAAGCACCAGGAATCCCCCCCGCCGGGGGCTCTGCACGGCGCTGATGGTTGCGAGGGCAACCGTGGTGATCCGGCGTGGTGGTCAGCCTGGGAGCTGCCTGCCAGCATGTCGGTACGTGGCTTCAGGCCCCTTAACTTTGACGACCACCCCAGGGGTTTCGCGGTGGCTGTCAGCCGCTGCGGGATGGCTCTGCTCGCTGGTCGCTCACCGGCGTTTCTCCCGGCTCCGCTGTTCCTTTCTGGGAGCAAGGGCCCGCTTTAGGATGTGCCTTCCTGCAGCTGCAGACATTTGTCTTCTTGGTGTCTCCAGAAATGGGAAGCCCTTCTGGGGGTCGTTTGCATCATTCCTGGGTTTTATGTTCCCCTCCCTTGTCCTGACCACAGGTAGAGATGGCTCATGGTGCTCTACCGACCTGGCACCTGCAGCAGTCCTGCTCCTGGATTTCTTCAGTTGTTTTATTTTCTATCGCTTTCCTTTGCCCTTGCTTTGGAGCTATTACTTCTGAAAAATCCTGTTTGGGTAAGTAGGGAAAATAGTCCAAACTTTCCACGTAGGGCAGGACAGGACAGACAGAGCCTCCCTGCCTCTTCCTTCCTGGGAGGGATAGAGAGGTCGTTGAGGCCCATCGTTGTTTGGCGGTTCACGTCCCCGGCACTGAAGTGAGGGTCCCTTTGGGTGCAACATTCAGCAGTGCTGAGGACTGCTTCGTTGACCGCGTCGTTAACCCGTCCCTGCTGCCTTGGCCACGTATGCTCCTGCCAGTGGCACGGGGAGGGAGGAACAGGCAGAGCCGTTCTCGGTTTCCGAAGCTTCTTGGCCACTGTTGAGATAAAGATCTGGGTCACGAAAGTCGCTGTTCGGGTTACGCTGCAATAGGAAGTGATGGGCAAGTGCTAAGAAAAGCTCAACAGGAAGGATGGAGAGCGGCGGTGAGGCTCCTGCTCAGAGCGTCTGCGGCAAAGCAGACTCTGCACTGGGCTGAAATGTCCAGAAACGGAGAGAGATCAGGGCTGGATCCAGGTCGGAGAAGCTGGGGCAGAAGGGCGAGGGCTCTGATTAACCATCGCCTTCCTCAAACCAGGAGGCGGCTGCTGGAAATAGAAGAGTGGCTGGAGCAGTGTGAGTCAAAGGAAAGAGCTTCTTGTCTCCTGCGCTGCCGGAGCCCCGAGCGCCACCGCAGACCGTCGTGCTGGGCTGAGCGGTGCCGGGCTGAGCAGAGCCAGCGGGACACCGTGCAGCCAGGCTGCCAGCCGCTGCCACGGGCGTTGTGTGAGCGGGTCACCAAAACACGTGTTGCAGGTTTGGGCCATTTCTAGCACCGGGTGATGGGAGGAGCAAGGCAGGAGCCTGTGCTGCCTCATACATCCGCACCCAGAAGCTTCCAAGAGTCCCACACAGCTCTTGTCTCCCTGAAGCTGTTTTTACTGATTTTAAAAGTTTTCTGTAAAGTGGCATGTGGCCAGTGGGGCTCCGGCGAGGCGGTGCGCAGGGCTGCAGCTGGGGAGAGGGGGCCGAGGTCAGGCTCCTGCCTTCTGTGCGAGGGCTCGCTGCGGGAAAAGGAGCTGCCTTGCTCTGCCCCTCCGAAGTGAGCTGCAGCCCCAGCGCGCCAGCCAGGTAGCGGCTCCCTTCTTGCTTTATCTGTTGGTTTTTTTTTAAAGCTGCCCCGTCCTTCTTTGGCACGACCAGCCCAGCGATACCCGGGGAAACTCTGCCGCTGCCCGCAAACCTGCTTTTCCCCGCAGCCGGGCTGTTCCCCCTCAACCGGGGCCGCTGAGGGCAGGCGCCTGCAAACTGGGCTGCCGTGGGCGAGGGTCGCCTTGTGTCCCTGGGATGTGAAACCTCCTCCGTCTTCCTGGAAATCCAACCGTCTCTCCAGGAGACCCAGCGGTCCCTCCTGCTTCGTCTCCCTTGGATCTTCGGTACCTTTCGTCAGGAGTCTCAGGAAGCTTTGCGAAAACATCCCGGCCTGGCAGTGCTCCCAGGAGAACTCCGAACGTTATTGATTTGGGGGTGGCAAGATGACGTGGTCAGGGTGCCGGGCTGGTGGGCAGCGGGGGGATAATTTTAGCTGTGCAGCCAGGCAGGCCTTCCACCGGCTGAGCGTGTTTTTCACGAAGCACAGAACTTTTTATCTCTTAAAATACCATGGAAATAATTCATGTCTTCAGCGTGTTACTCAAATCTGATCTGCTATTCGAGCCCAGTCAATAGTCCCATTCATCCTACAATGGGTTCTCTGTCCCTCTGGCAAACATTTTGCCGTACGAAGCCACGTTGAGTGTGTGAAGCGAGGCATACGGTGATGCCTTGGCTGGGCAGCAGTGCAGCGCGCTCCCGTGCTCGCAGCAAAAGGCTGAGCAGAAGCTGCGGCACCTCCCGGATCTTCAGTCTTGGGGCCGTCTCACACAGATCGTTCTATTCTTCTTGTGCTTTAGCACAGCCGAGCAGGTTGGGGGTTTTCCCTTGAGGCATGGCTCGTAGGGTATGCGTATTCGTAAAATTTCCATGGTAAAAGGAAGTTTTGGGATTTGGGGAGGCAGGAGTTGGCCTCCCTGTGTGTACCGGTGAGGATCGGCTCGGCGCTGTGTTTCGGCTGGAGGCTGTGTGTGTGGTAAAGGCACTGAAATGGGGTCCGGGGGGGCTGCAGGGCCATGGCAGAGATGCTCTTCCTGCCTCGGGGCGAGTGCAGGGACTGTGCCCCTTGCACCAGTCCTTGGGGCTTTGGGGTCACCTCCCACGTGGTGTGGGACCCTCCAGCCTCGATGTCCGGCACATGCCGAGCCAGGGCAGCCTTTCCCTGGGCTGTTGTGCACAAACACGAGGGCAGAAGCTGCTGCCGGAGGTGGGGTTGTCTCTGCTCGTCTGGTTTTATATATTTACTCAAATGATGAATCAGAGGGGGAACCTGCCAGCAGCTGCAGTCCTGTCTTAAATCACTGATTAACTCCAACCACCCGGTGGAGAAGTTATTTAATAAACAAGTCATTGCTAATTATATATGAAAGCAGCTTGGGGATTGTGCCGGGTCCAGAGGGCTGCGGTGTCTCGCAGGAGTGGGGCTTTTGCTGACCTCCGCTGGGAAGTGCAAAGAGAGAGGATTTAAACCTCTTGGAACAAATTAAGCATTTAATGGTACTGCCCCAATGCTTTGTGCCGACCCCAGCAGCGCATGGGCTGGGTCCGTGTGGGGGCTAAAATTTGATGCTGGTGGCTGCAAATGCTGATTTTCAGGCGGGAGGTGCTCATCGCCGGGTTCCTGTGTGAACTGTGGGGCTGCGGTTTGGTCAGAGCATCCCAACCCCAGCAGCGCGGCAGAGCACTCATGTGCATCTGCAGGCTGGATCCAGTTGGCCGTTCCCAGCTCCAGCCTTACCTGACCCCCCATTCCTGAGCATCCCTGAGCACTGCAGGACATTGCATGAGCCCGTGGTGGCTTCGCTCCGGTGTTGTGCCCGAAGCCCCGGTGAGCCGGGTGGTCGCTGGGTGCTCGCGGCAGGGTCAGACACCATATTGCCACTTTCTGAGCACCCGTGGCGGGCCATAATCCGGCTCTTTTGGCCACTGATTAGAGCGGCTGTTCCTGGGATTACCCGTCCTGGCTGGCCCCTGCCTGCCGTGGGGTTGCTCGGTGCCGGCTGCCGGGGCCTGGGGAGGTACAGGGCTGTGGAGGTGCTGCTGGGGTGGCCGAGCGGGCCATGCCGTGGCCCGCTTTCCCAGCAGCCAGGTGGGGGGTCTCCACTGGTGACACCCCAGGTCTGCCTTCTCTGGGGTCCTGCATCTGGGCTCTTTCACAGGACAGATCCCCCGGCTGGATCCTGCCCCGGCATCGCCGGTGGAGGCTCCTGGCAGGCCATGGAGGCGGTGGTGGAGGTGAACTGCATGCCTTGCTGTAGCTATGCACAGTGAGACCCTGCAGAGACCCTGCTGTGACCCCATGGGGAGTGCGGGGTGAGGAGCTGCCCCTTGCTGCTCTGTGTCCTGCTGCAGTGTCCCCCATCCCCTCCCTGGGGCTGGCAGCAGTGCGGCTTGCATGCCGGGCTTGTGGCTTGCATGCTGGGCTCGTGGCTTGCACACAGCAGCTTGCACGGCTCAAACCCAGGAGCTGTGGGGTGGCGGCACCCACATGGTGAGATCCCGGCAAACAGTGAGCCCTTTCGGCTCTCTTTGCGTGGACCATTGCTCCACGATCTGTGCCGTTCCTGCTGCAGTGTTTCCGTCCGGGGGCTGTCATGGGCCCGTGCTGCCCGGGGCTCCGTGCCTGGGCAGTTTGTCCCCGTAGCCTGGGCAGATGACACCCAATGATGGTCGGACCTTGCGCTTCTGCAGCATCTGCTGTGTGCAGGTCCCAAAGCATTTTGCAGACCCCAAGGTGTCACCTCCGTTGTCCTCGGGAGGAAGGACCCCTCGTTTTCTCCTGTCATGGGGGAGGTGCGTCCCCTTGTGAACCGTGGTGGGGCCCTGGGCCCCGAAACCCCCGACGGGGGCTCGGCAGCGTGGCATTGCTGCGCAGCGCTCCGGTGACTGCCTCAGTGACTGGCACAGGAATGGGACTGTCTCAGCCCAGGGGAAGACGTGAGTGAGGGGGCAGGGAGCGGGTAGGGGGTGCTGCCAGCGGCGGCCCTGTGGGCAGCAGGACAGAGCTGGCAGCCCCCCTCCAGGCGTCCCTGCTGCGCACGCGGGGGCACAGGCGCTGTGGGGAGAGCTGGAGGCTTCTGAAAAAATAGCCAGAAGATGGACCATGAAGTAGATGCGGATCTTTTCTGAGAGGCTTTAAGGAACTTGTCCAACCCACGAGGGGGGAGCGGGTGGCTTCTGTCCTTGTGGTTGTCAGTGGGAGTGTGGTCACCTCCCCACCGAGGGGCTGGGGACCCCCTTGGGGCAGCGGGGCTGCTGGGAGAGGACAGGCAGTGCCACTGCTAACAGCCGGGCAGAGGGGACAGGCTCCTGCCCTGCTGGGGACCCTCCTGTCCCTCTCCAGGGGCTTACGGGGGACGTACAGCCTGAGCCTGCTGTTCCCTGCTGTTCCCTGCCGCGGGGGAAGGAAGGGGCAGGAGTCTCGGTTCCTGTTGTCCAATTGAGCATTAAATATAGGCTATTAAGCAATTTTCTTTGCAGGAAGTGTAGAAATACTGTTCTGTGTGAGCACAACCTCTGTCAGACGCCGAGAGCCCTGGAACTTGCCTTGCATGGTGCAACTGGCCTCATCAGCATCCTTTGCTTTGCCCCATCGCAGCAGCGTTAACCCTTCCCTCCCGGACTCGGCCGCAGGTTCGTCTTTCACTTGGACCTCCCGCAGTGTCCTGCTGCTGCTGCCTCTGCCCCGACAGCACAGCTGAGCCAGCCCTGGTTTTGGGTTTTTTTCCAGCTTAAATAGCAAGCTGGCTGCAAAGTCAGCTGCGGGGAGAGCCCCCACTTTCTGAGCCAGCAGTACAACTCTTTCCCTGGCCGACCTGATCTTTCAGACACTCTCTGCGGGGCCAGGGGACCACGCTCCCAAGTGGGCAGTGGGACCGGGCAGGAGGGGATGTCTGTCTTCTTGATGTCTTGTTTTGATGTTGTATGGTTCTCCTCTGCGTCCTGTGGTCACGTTTCCCAGGTGCCCATCCCAGCTGAACCTCCACGCAGGTGGAAGAATTGCAATCTCTTTTCAGCGCCTTATAAATTTTGATTTAAGGGCAGAGCTCCCTGTTGTACCTCTGCCTCAGCTTTCAGGTTTCGGCACACCTTACCTCTGTGGTCCCTTTGGGAAAGCCTGAAAATGTTTTCAACACTAAACACAAAGAGAGCGGGTGATAGGGGTGTTGCACAGGGGTGAGATGTCCAGCTGAAGAATAAAACTGGGGAAAGAGCTGGAAGCTGGTGGTCAGGAGAGAGTGGCTCGTGGCAGGGCTGCCATGCCAGTGACTGCCCCAAAGTGGCCAAAGCATCCTGTGCTGAGCCACCTGAACCGGGGACATGTTAGCCCTGATGCCTGCACCCCGAGGAGCAGGGCTGCCCCGTCCCATGCGGTGTGCCCGTGGGGGAGACCTGCGCGTGGGGGCTGCCCCTCTGTGGCATTGGCTGCGGACCTGGCCGGGACAGGGTTGTCCCTGTTGCGCCCGGGGTGCTGTACGCATGGAGAAGGGTTGTGAAATCATGACATCTTCCTTCTATAAACGGCCTTTTTCAGTAGTTCCAAATTCCTTTGGAGGGGGACTTTTATGTAAAAACCAACCACTTCAGTCTAATTGCAGTAACAGCAGCCACTTCCCAGAAAGAAGATTTAACTCTCAACAGCTGAGGAAGAGGAAGAGGAGGAGGAGGAGGGATGCCGGGACGACAGGCAGCGGGAGCACGATGGGCTCCCTCGTGGCAGGGCTGCTGCGGGCTGCAGTAACGTGGGCTTCAGCTGGGTTTGGAGGGACCCCAGTGCCTGGAGGTGTAAGGCTGGGATGGGACCTCAGCCAGCAGTTACCTGCTCCCCGGCTGGTGGAGGGACAAGGAGAGAGGTGGGGTACCAGGGGAGAAGAGGGGTGACCCCTGAGCCAGGCACGAGGGAGGAGGGACCGGCAAAGGGGTTAACTGGGGCTGCGTCCAGGTATAGGCAGCTGCCTTCTGCCCTGTTGGGAGCCATCCCTGCTCCGCGCTGTTCCTGTGGTGGATGGTGAGGATGCGCTGGATGGTGAGGATGCTCAGCGTGTCTCTGTTGTGGGAGGGATAGGTGCTGCGGTGTAAGGAGGCACTTCGCATGTCCCTGCTCTGACTGCAAGTGGCTGCCTCTGCAGTGCACAGTGGGGCAGGACCCTGGGTGCCGGCAGGGCTCTGTGACATGCTCCATCCCCTGCCATGGGGGCAGAGTGGTGGCGTTTCAGAGGCATGGCCAACATTGGCTCCTGATCATTTCCTAAGGGACTATTCACAAAAAAAAGCAAAGCTGTGTCTCAGGAGTTGTTGTGCAGGAACTCCTCAGGCTGCAGCTTTGCTGTGCTGATGGACGAGCGATGCTGGGTGCTTTGGGGATGAGAAGGGCGGGTGGTGGGACCTGGCCACCTCCTTCCATCTGCGATCCAACCTGCTGCCGGGAAAGATAGGATCAGATCTTGGAGTTCAACTCCAACTCTGAAACTGAAAGAAGGGAGATTGAGATGAGATCTTAGGAAGAAATTCTTGGCTGTGGGGGCGGTGAGCCCCCGGCGCAGGGTGCCCCGAGCAGCTGTGGCTGCCCCATCCCTGGAGGCGTTCAAGGGCAGGTTGGATGGGGCTTGGAGCGACCTGGGCTGGGGGGAGGTGGCCCTGCCCAGGGCAGGAGGGTGGACTAGATGGCCTTTAAAGGTCCCTTCCAACCCAAACCATTCTGTGATTCTGTAGTTCTATGAACTTCTTCCTTGCCGGGCCAGGCCCCTGCTGGTACCTCTGCTCTCTGCGAGGTCACATCTCCTTCCACATCACTTGTCCCTGTCCTCTGCAGTTTTCTCCTCCATTGGATCTGGTTCAGGTCATAAACCCTCTTCCAGGAAGGGAAAGTGCTCGGGAAGGGCAGTGCTGCTGGGCTGCTCCTCTAAACGGTCGAGTGGGTAACGCTGTATCGCAGTAACGAGCCCATACACCATTTTTCAAAGGGCATTATATTTTGATTGTTGGTTGCTGTAGCTACGCAGCTGGACCTCCGGCATGCGGTGCGTGTGCCTGTTTTCTGTCAAGTGGACTTTTCCGAAGGGATCGTCCTGTCCCCGCCAGGCCGGGGGTGTGCACGGGGAGCCGTGGGAGGGGACGAGGAGGAGGAGGACTGCGATAGCAGCCCCGCTGCGGGACGTCAGCCTGCAGAGGGGGAAGGAGCGAGTCATGGTCGTGGGGGCTGTGGGGCAGGACGGTCCTGCCTTGGAGCGGAGGGGAGGGCATGGCGGGGCTTCCAATGGCAGTGTAGCTGCTACTTGAGCACAGCGTGTATTGACCAGAGACAGTAATTCGGGCATGCTCACCGTGCGCTGCAGTGCGCGGGGCAGAGGAGCCCGGGCTGCGTTAGCAGGTATGCGGGTGTTCCCTTGCCAGTGGGATGGAGGTCTGCTTTGCTGCTGCTTGGCCGGTGCCTTCTCCGTGTGATTTTGTCTTGGATCCTGGGCCCAGGCAGGCACATGGCTCCGCAGCGGCAGCACCCTGGACCCTCCTGAGACGGCTGCAGCTCTGGGGTGGCCGGGGCCACTGCTTGCCCTCCCGGTGTTTCAGCAAGTTGCGCAGGGCTGTTTTCACCTCCTGGGATGCCTCTGCCAGACATCGCGCTCTCCTTGTTGCCCCTGGAGGTCTTTGGTGCTCCGTGCTGCAGCCACGGGGCGCGATGGGCGCAGGAAGGAGTCATTGGCAGCAGCGCTGCAGGCTGCGCACGCACCTCTGGGCACCCCTGGGCTGACCACCACTGCACTGTCCCTGCAGGCACGTTGCAGCCTCGGCGCTCCTGCCAGCACCTCGCATCCCTGGATCCATCCCAGCCGGCCACCTCCTCCCCGTGCAGGACCACCATGTGGTGGTGCCCGGACCCCGAGCTGGTCGCGTTGCTCAGGCAGAAGGATTTTTCTGGCGTTGTGGTGGTTTTCCCTGATGTTGCGGTTGACTGATGAAGTGAGCCGGAGAACTTGGAAGCAAAACTTTCACAGCCCTTGGCACAGCCCAGCAGTGACTCATGTGCAGGGTCTGGGTGGTTTTACTCGTGCACAAGAGGAAGAAGAAGTTTCTGTTGAGCCTTTGTAGGATTTTGGGTTTGCTCATCCACATCCCTGGGGAAGAAGAAGCCTCAGGAGCTGAGCTGGCCCGTGGAGGGGCCACCCTGCTTTCCCCACGTGCCCCTGCCGGCAGTGCAGCTGGGAGCTTTGGCTGCTTCTGTTGGAGGGGTTTGTCTCCAAAATGTAGATGAGGTTGAAGCTTTTAGGAAAACGGGATGTTAGGAGTTGGTCTAATGGTGGCACAGGGAAGACGATGGGGGTCTGAGTGTGGGTGCCCCTCTCTCCTTTTCTGGCCAAGCCTGCTGCTAATTTTAGCATCTGCTTCGCCCCTGCAACTTGGCCGTGTTGTTCAGCGAGTGGCTGCCAGCGATCCTCCTTTATCGCTGTTGCACAGGGAATTATCTCCTTTCCCCCTCAACTATTTATAAGTGCTGTGGGCCACTGCTGATGGAGGCCACCGGCTCCGAAGGCTTCCTGGCTTCACTGTGGCTCCTGTGTGGTTCCTGCCGCGCGCAGCGTGGGCAGGGTATCGGTGGGAGCATGGCTGGTGGCTGATGGTCAGCATGGAGCCGAGGCAGAGGAAATTGCTCCTTAAGTCATTAACGTCATCTTCATTATTATTCTGGAGGAGGCAGGAGGCCACCCGGCTCCAGGGAGCGGGTGAAAGTCCCCGAGCCCTCCGGCTGCCCCGGCGAGGAAGGGGGGCTGCCCCACCACGGCCGGCAGCAGCACGGGTACATGGGGGGGAGAGCCGCACCCGCTGCGTGAAGGCAGCCGGGACTGAGCTGTGGGCAGGATTAGCCCCGGGGCTCTAAGCAGAGACACTTGGAGAGCAGCTTTAATGCTCGGAGAAAGCTTTAAATTCCCTTATCCCACAGGGAAAGCAAAACACTTGAATTCTTTTGCGGTTATCTTTTGGCTGTTGGTGTCAGAGAGGAGGAAACGGCCTTTGTGTGCGCACGCATGTTTTCCACCTGTGCTTGGAAAGGAAAAAAAAACCCACTGAATTTTTGGACTTTGACTGAAGAAATGCACAGGGGAATTAGCATTACGTCTTCCTAAAACCGCCTGCGTGCCTGCAGTCCCTCGCACTGCTCAAGTAGAACTTCCCCTCCACGCTGGCGGCTCGCAGTGCGCGGGAGCGTGTGTGTCTGCGTGCGCGGGGTTATGGGGCTGGTTTGAAAGGCCAATCCTGGATCCGCTCAGGTCACTGCAAGTAAGAACTTAATAGGATTCAGATCTCGGAGAGAATCTGCAGCTTGGAAAGCAATAAACCTCTGCATTATCACCTGTACCTGGTGCCTTCCTTCAGCAGGACGGGGAGCCTTGTGGAGGTGCTGTCTCCTGGGGGGCAGTGCTGCCCCGCATCGGTGTTTGCCACTGCCCCGTGGCACTGGGGTTGAGCTCCTGAGTGGTTCTCATGGCATTTTGAGGTTGCGTCTCCTGTAGTGTGTTTTGGTGGGTGCTGCCAGGGACCCCACCGAGCCCCATCCCTGGGGTGGGTGCAGGAGAAGGGTAGGGCTCTTGGGGCTGCCCCGGTGCCGGTGGTGGGGTGGTGGATGGTTCCCTCCACGGGGACTGGCTGGCTGGAATTACACGTCCACCTGCATCATGCTCTTGGTGGGCTTTTTCCTTTTCTAACATCTGCGTTTTCCCATCTCCCGCTCTCTTGGCAGACCTGTCGGCCGCCAAGCGCAAGTTTGCAGACTCCCTCAATGAGTTTAAATTCCGCTGCATCGGTGACGCCGAAACAGATGATGAGATCTGCATAGGTGAGTCCTGGATGCTGGTGCCGGGGGTAGCCCTGAAGCTCCAGACCCCGAGCTGAGCAGGGCACAGGGCAGAGAGAAACACACACGAGGACGCCGAGAGGCCTGGGAATTTGCCTGGGTGTTCTCCTGCTCTCTGGAAATGGCATATTTCTCCTGTTCAGCATCAGCAAAGCCTTCTCAAGGAAATCAGTTGTTGCTTCTTGGCCTAAATCTATCCCTGCCAGATAGGAGAGGAAGAAATTGCCTGTATCTGAAACCATCTAGATTATCCGGCCCTTTCGCATTGCAGAGCAGGGATCTGGAGCTGTGGTTGTGGCCGAATACACTGCAAGGGGCGGTGATCTGGAGGAGCAGCAGCAGCCTCGCAGGAGCAAAGTGCCCCGCAGGCACCTGCGGTGCCGGCAGGAGCCTGGCAGCGCTCCCCACACTGAGCCCAGCTCCACCACGGAGCTTCTCGTGGTGCCGGGCAGCAGCTTTGGCCACTTCACTCCACGTTATCCCGCTTTTTTAGAGCTTATTGTGCACATCATCTGGAGCCAGGAGAGCAAATGAGCTTTAGCCCTGGTTTAACTTTGCTTATTTATTTGTGCCCAGTCTTGCAGCAAAAATAGCTTTCTCATCCAAGTCCCCTTGCTGCGACGCTCATGCTGGTGAGCCGGCGGTCGTGCGCCGAGCACGGCTGAGGTCAGTGCTGAGCCGTAGGGTGGTCAGCAGCCGGCCCGTGGGTAGGGCAGGTTTGAGACAATGGTGCGGTGTTTCTCCCTGGAGGTGGGAACACGCTGCTGGGGATGCTCTGCTACCAGTTGCTTCTGTGGGTGACTGGAAGCCTTTCTAGGGAGAGAGCAAAGATGATAAAAAACTCCAAACAACCAACCCCCTAAACCCCCTCAAAACACAAACAAACAAAAAAACCCTGCTCAGTCTCTCTCTTAATTTAAAAAGTAAATAAAACGTTAAATGCTGACCGTGTGGGTGTGTCTCTTCCAGCCAAGTCTCTGCAGGAGTTCGCCACGGTGCTGAGGAACCTGGAGGATGAGCGGATGCGCATGGTATGGCCCCGTCCGCCGCGAGCGGGGTGGGTGGTGGCACCGCTGCCGGTGGCTTTGCCCATGGTGGGTGGTGTGGCCCCCATGGCTGCAAGCCCCAGTGCTCCTTCCCTCGCCTGTGGCAGAGCCGCAGGGGGAGCAGAGGGAGGGGAGGGTGAAATTGGTGAGGGGTGTACTTGAGGAGCACCAGCAATGGTGTCCTGCTGTTGGGAAACGGCCAGCGCAGGTGCTGGTGGGGCTCACTGGGTGAGGAGCAGGTTTGGTACAAGCCCCTCCGTGTCCCCCGGGCCACAGCCAGCGCAGAGCGAGGGGACGAAGCATGCGGGTTTCTGTGGGAAAGGCTGTTGAGCGGCACGGGTGTCTGGGGCTGAGCTGGGCAAAAGCTGAGTTGTGCCTGTCTTTGCCTGGAGATCGAGAACGCCAGCGAGGTGCTGATCACGCCGCTGGAGAAGTTTCGCAAGGAGCAGATCGGGGCCGCTAAGGTAAGCTGCTGCTGCGCGGAGCCGCTGTCTCCTCTGGGAGCCCCTGCTCGGGCTCAGGAGCAGAGCCCGGGGCCGCATGGTGGTGGCCATGGTGGTGGCCGGGACCTGGCGCTGCAGGGATGCGCTCTGCTGGGCACGGGCATGGGAGGAGGTGCTGCGCTGCTCCTGGGAAAGTGTCTCCGTGTTCCAAGTTCACCCACAACCAAGTAACATGCCACGGGCCAGCTGAAGTGAATTTTATTTTTTCTTACTCCAAGCAAGAATTAGCATTTTCTTAGAGGGGTTCCCAGCTGCCTGAGCCCCCCGGTCTGTGCTCCCCACCCCCGGTGCGTCGCTGGGCGGCTGCATTGGAATTTGGACAGCTTCTGGCAGGACGGGCGAGCCCGGGGAAGCTCCGGTGTGGCTGAGGGCGGCTGTGAGACAGCATGGCCCCCCCTTTCTTTCCTGCCTTTGTTCTGAAATTAAAACCACTGTCTGCAGCTCTCTTGTTGTTATAACAACCTGCTGCTGCCTGCAAGAAGCACATGCCGACCCGACGGGGCCGTGTTTGCATGGCAGCGGTGTGCCCAGCTCCCCGCTGGCACGGGAGCCACGGCACGACCCTGGTGCAGCCCGGCCCAGCCAGGCTGTCCTGGCTCGTGCAGCTCAAAAAAAAAGACAAAAAGGGGTCTGTCCTTCAGAAAGGAGCCAGTTACTAGTGGGTGTCAGCGGTGGATTTCGTACTGATGTGTTGGGGTGGCGAGGCTGGGATGAGAGGTGCAAAAGAGTTAAGGTTGGCATCCTCCTTTAACACTTCTGCCGCAAACAGCCAAATTACTGTGTCATCATCCTGAGTGACACACAGGGTACGCCATTGCAAGGGGCGGCAGGGGATGTGAAATTGTGAGGATGTGCTGCTTCGCTGGCTAGCAAGCGCCTTCCTCGCTGGGTTGTCTTTGGATGAGCCTTGGACCTGGATGTTTTGCCGAGCCCTGGGCTCTGGGAATAGTGAGGCTAACCAAAGTCTTGGATTTTGGCAGCGCAAGCCTCTTTTCTGTAGCTGCCCGATGGTCGCCTGCTTCCAGCTGAAGCCCCTTGGCCTTGGTCCTGTCTTGTGCTGTGCAGAGGGGCGTTAGCTCCCACCTGGTACTTGCAGCCCTGCATGATGCTGTAGGGATGCTGTGGATCCTCACGGCCATTGTGTTTGGTGTCACTTTTTGTTCTGTTTTGTAGGATGCCAAAAAGAAATATGACAAGGAAACGGAGAAGTATTGTGGTGTCCTAGAAAAGCACTTAAACTTGTCTTCGAAGAAGAAAGAGTCCCAGCTTCAGGAGGTGAGAGCAACCTCTGGTTTTCCATGTCTAGCGGTAACTGTGGTGAGCTCTTTGAATACTTTACGCAGCTTAGAGCGTCAGTTCTTCTGGCTGTAAACTCATTTTTTTCCCCCTCATTCTGGCTGCGAGTGGTGGGTTTTCCCCTCTTCCTGTAATCAAAGGGGACGGAGCTGTTTTGGTGATCCCAAAATGGATAGTAATCAAGAAGGAGAGACAGTTTGTAATTAAAGAGTGAAACAGATAGGAACTGGTTCTGCTGCAGGCTTCCCTTGTGCCATTGCAAATCATGGATGTCTTTAGTTCCCTTTTCTGAAAGTGGCTGCGCTGGCTTTGGGCTTCATGGGAGGAGTGATCAGGATTAGTGCTTATAAACTGCTTTAGGAGCCTATTACTGACTCGAGACGTAGTTAGCTGCTGTGCCAAATGCTCTTAATGGATGAGTACACTGAGTTTTCGATCACTTCTTCCAAGTTTGGAATTCCCTACAATGGCCCAGAGCTGGGCTGGTCCCTGCAGGATGCACATCCTTGCTTGTGGGAGCGATGCTGGTGTGTGGCTGAGCCGTTTCTGGGGGAACTGGTGGGCACAGGTGGTGTTTCCTGCACTGGGATAGCTCAGGTGGTGGTACGGTGCCCAGCAGAGTTGGGGGCTCAAGAGAGCAGGTGCATCTGTGGCACAAATAATCATCTTCCATCAAATTAGGGTTGAAGAGGGGTAAGAATCAGGGTTGACATGCCTGCAGGCCAGCTTTGTCCTTGCATAGGTGTAAATCCCTTACCGTGTGGAAGCACCCATACATCCCAGAAGGACAGTCCCTTTCTCATGGCTTTTAAATAACCCTTTAAAGCTCTGGTTTAGTTTGTGTTTGAAATACTATTGTGAGACATAGGAGTGAAAGGATTTCTATCCGGGGAGGGAGGAGCCACTTGTGGCTCTTGGGTTGTAGCAGTGACTTTCAGACGTGTGATCCCATGCCCCGGCCAGAGTGTGGCCCTGTGGGGCCACCTGGGCACCCAGGGCAGCGGGGTGGTGGGATGCAGTGTGGGATGCAGGCAGTGGCTGTGTGCGGGATGGGGTGCAGGATGCGGTGCGGGATGCAGGCAGTGGCTGTGTGCGGGATGGGGTGCGGGATGCAGGCAGTGGCTGTGTGCGGGATGGGGTGCGGGATGCGGTGCGGGATGCAGGCAGTGGCTGTGTGCAGGATGCAACTGCTGGTGCACGTTGAGCAGCGCTGGCTGCTGGTGCCATCTGCTGGGCATCTTCCACCTAAGCATTGACTTTGGCTTTTGCCGCGAAGGCAGGAGGAGGCTGGAGCCAGCAGCGCCTGCTCCCACGTTCAGGAGTTGGGGCCTTTGCCCCTGGGCGCTAGGAAGCGTACCTTGGTTTGGGTGGCTCAAGCCCCACCGAGGAGGGAATGCCTTTGAAGAGCAGCCCAGCATGTGGGTTGTGAAATGTGGATGTGACATCCAGTGGCGCGGGGGAGCTCTCGCCCCGTCCGGCACCTCCGCTGGGGCTGCCTGCCATGGGGCTGCCTGCCCAGGGCTCTCCGGGCAGCGGGCTGCAGCCACGGCAGATGTGCGCAGGAAAGGTATGGCGGCATTTCAGGAAAGTTAACTCCACCTGCTTATGAACAGTATGAAGCTTCGCTAGATGCCCTGATGTCCTGAGAGACAAGGGTTTGTGTCTGGGAGATTTGGTGGTTTATATTTCCTAACCTCCTCTTGCTGTCTACATCTGGAGGGTGATACCAGCCACATGTGCAACTGCTGCGGTGAGGCAGGGGGAGGAGGAAGCCATGGGAATTTTCTGCTGCTTTGGCTGTTGACCAATTAAATAACACACAGAGTCTAATCTGCCATTTAACTCCTGGCAAAGTTATTTGATTACATCATATTTTCTGCTTTTCAGAACTTGGTTTGCTAAATACCTCAGCCTGCGCGCCCTGGCACATGGCACAAATGCTGGTGGCAGGTCACGGGGAAAATGAGCCATTTCACGGCTGTGTCACACAGAAAATCAGGAGTAAGCTGCTGCTCGAATGCAAGCGGGTATTTGCCAGCTGGTTTTGCAGAGCGCGGGAGCAGCTGTATGTCCAGCCCTGACGGGATGCCCAGCATGGCGTATCCTCCTCCCTGGAGGCTCTGCCCCGGGCACAGCGAGGGTCATGCTGGCGAGGGCACCCCGCTGGCCTCGGCCGGGACAGAAGAATTGGCCTCCTGTTGAGCAGTGGCTCAATGGCAGTTTGTGCTGGGGGTGAGGCTCTTCACCCGCTGAGTGTACTGGCGCTGAGGTCAGAGGGATGGTGGGTGACCCAGACCGACCTCCCTGTGGGCACCACCGGTGTCTGTGATGCCCCGGGTTGCTCTACGCAAAGTGTCACTTGCAAATGTAGCAGCCGGGGACGGCAGCCCCGGGGGTACCCCTGCAGATTCAGTGCAGCCGCTCTTTACGTGACAAAGTTATTTTTATGCACTGGGATTGGGGCATATCCCTGGTTTTGCTCACTTGCACCTTAGCTTCAAAGCAGAGGGGATTTGCTGTCTGCCAACCCACCGCAGTGACAGGCTCGCTGGAGGGTGGTGGGGTGCGTGCACTGCCTGGTTCAGCCCTGAGCAGGCTCCCGCTGCGGTGCTTTCCAGAAAGCAAAGAATTGCCTTTTATTGTCAAGTATGCAGCAGCTTCTCCTTTTTCTCGCTTCTAATGCGTGTTTTTCTACACAGCTGTCAGGGAGGTGAGAACATGAGTCATTTTTCAGCTGAAGAACGAGCCTGTTCATGTGAATCAGGTTTATATTTAATCGCTGTGCCATCTGTCCAGCTCTGGACTGGGGTCTGAAGCTGAATTTGTTCTGCACGGACACGTTCCCATTAGACCCAGATGTCTGTGTTCACAAGGCCCAGCACTCCCGGTCAGTAGTAACTTCATATTCCCTCTTTAACCTCCCCGGCGCTTGCAGGCAGACAGCCAGGTCGACCTGGTTCGGCAGCATTTCTACGAAGTCTCCCTGGAGTATGTCTTCAAGGTGCAAGAGGTCCAGGAGAGGAAGATGTTCGAGTTCGTGGAACCTGTAAGTGAGCGCTCAAGCTGCCTCAGCCTGCAAAAAACGGGGGACTGCGTGGAGACGCGGGGAGCAGGGCTGTGGTGTGGGGTATCCCTGCGGCGGGATGGCTGGGGGGGTCCAGCCCCACCCCACAGCCCCTCTCTCAGCGGGAGGTATGAGGGGAGAAAGCACCCGTGTGAGCCTCGGGGCGCAGAGCCGTTAGCTCGGTGGCCACACGCATGCTGGAGTATCTCATTTTTTATTGTGCAGACATCTCTGTCATGGTGGGCTGGACTGAGGGGCCTGCCAGCAATTGAAAGAAAAATAGGCTTGATTGGGGGGAAAAATAGAACTGTAATGTTCACAAGGGAGAAAGAGTGCAGGAGTGACAGAAACAGGAAAAAAAAAAGAGTTTTCTAAGATCTACCTTTGCTCAGGTGCTAAATCCTTTAAAGCTCATCTGGGAAGTGCCAAACCTCCCCGGCTCTTTGCAAAGGTAATTCCTGCCGAGCGAAGGGTAACTCGGAGTCGGGAGAGGCGCACAGCAGGGAATGGCAGCGTGCTGCCTGCTTTTCCTCCTGGCTCCTCCCTGCACCTCACAGCTCTGCTCTCAGTGACCACAGGGCTTCGGTGATGCAGGGAGGGGGCACAGAGGGGACCAGGGGTCCCGGCATGGGGGCTGGCCTTGGTTTGGGGGAAAGGAGCACAGACTCGGCTTCGGGGTCGGTTCAGAGGAGGTTTTAAAAGTGAAACAAGGAGCAGAGCATCTTCCTAGGCACTGCCAGCAAGCCCCTCCGCCCCCGGGGCGTTGCGGTTGCTCTGAAATTGTCTGTGGGTCTCCACTGACCGTCTCGATTCGTTTTACCCCAACACAGCTGCTGGCCTTTCTGCAGGGGCTTTTCACCTTCTACCACCACGGCTACGAGCTTGCAAAGGACTTCAGCGATTTCAAGACAGAGCTGACAATCAGCATCCAGAACGTAAGTGTGCCCATGCCACTGTGCCACGTGCCCCTCACCGTGACTGTCCTGCAGAGCTAGCTAACACTTTTGATGTATTTTAATAAAGGTATTATTCTCCTTTTTTTCTGTGTGCCATTAAGCAAAGGCTTTGACTGTGTTGTCGAAAGCAAGTTCTTTTTTGTAAGTAACACTGCATCGTGTACACAGCCCACATGGCAGTTCGTTCCCTGTGGCACACCAAACACAGTGGCCCAGCTTCCCCAGGAGTCAGACGGCGGGCAGGTGTAGCTGCGTGCCCTGTGTTTTTAGCGAGTGTTTCAAACCATTTCGCAAGTGTTCCAAAGCTCTGTTTGTTCTGGGAAGCGCAGCGCTTCTTGCCGTCACAGCTCCGGGCTGTGGAGCGGAGCCCTTTGCCAGCTGCGGCCGTGGCCAGTGCGCGGTTGGTGCCCGCACGTCGAATGTGTGTTCAGGGCTTTGGCATGTTGGCATCGCAGCTTTGCTGTCCTCTCTTGGTAGAAAATGACACCTTTTCTACCAAGGATTCAGACCTGTTTCATTCTTTTGAAACAACTTTTTCACAAAACTCATAATACAAACAACTTGCCAATTGTCATACTATTTTTCTTTTAGCTTAAATCCAGGCCCAGGAAGAAAACCTGTCCTGTGGCTGACAGTGGGCTCCCCTGGTCCCGTTTCCCGCACGGGCTGTGGTGACCCCGCTCTGGCGTCCCATTCCCGCGTGGTGCCTCCTCGCTGCAGAGGAGGCCACGTTGGGTCCACGCATTGGAGGAGGCATTCCTGTTTTAATTTGCAGACGAGAAATCGTTTTGAAGGAACGAGGTCAGAGGTTGAATCTTTGATGAAGAAGATGAAGGAGAATCCTCACGAGCACAAAAACATCAGCCCTTACACGATGGAGGGTTATCTCTACGTGCAGGAGAAACGTAGGTGTGGGGGCGGCGGAGCTGCCTGCCAGGGCAGAGTGGCTGCAGAAGGGGGTTTATCGGGGCGTGGGGCACAAAGGTGAATTCAGAAGGCTGCAAAATCCGTGAAAGAGAGGGATTGGCCCCATGGGTGGGAGCCAGGTTCTTCCTGGGAGGGAGAATCACTGCCAGTGTCTGATAAAAGTCTTTCCCCTAAACAGAATGGGGGTAATAATGCTTAATCCACTTGCAAAGTCTGACGAGAACAGTAGGTACAGAAATCTGTCATGTTAAATGATTGTTAAACGTGCAGATTATTAATGGGAGGGCACTGAAACTGTGCTAGTTCTGGGAATAAAAACTGCATTTGCTTTGCAGGTCACTTTGGGACTTCCTGGGTGAAGCATTACTGCACGTACCAGAGGGAATCAAAGCGGATAACCATGGTGCCGTTTGACCAGAAATCTGGAGGCAAAGGGGTGAGTGCCGGGAGGCGGCAGGACTATGTCCTGGGGGTCTCTGCCAGGAGCGCTGCAGAGCTGCCGGCTGCACGTTGTCCCACTGGCTCAGACGGATCCATTTCTAGCAAGGTGACACAAATGCAGGTGAAGTGGGTCAGATTCATTCCAGGCTGAGCGGGTGCCACACAGGGAATTAACTCTGCACCTTGTTTAAAAAACCAAAAAAAGACAAGAAAACCCCCAAAGCCCACAGCTCTTTGGAAACTGTCAGCTGTGCTGAGAGCAGAGCTGGTTTCCCGAGTGGATAGAGCCCCGTGGACACCGCTGTTTCATGCTCCGGCTCTGTATTCCAGGCCGGTGTCTGCACACAGCTATTTGTAAGGACGAGTTTGCAGCAGCTGCCTCTGGGCTGAGACTGGCCCTTTTCCCTCTTGCTTTTGGTCTGTCCTTTATTTACTTATATGTCTGTTTTTGGAAGGAGAGACCTTTAAAAGCTGAAGCGTGCCCAGCTGCATCTTCAGTTCCGCTCTCGCTGTCCCCGGCGATGCTGGGCACACAGTAGGTCACACGTCTGCACCGTGCCCTGCGAGGCTGTGGCTGTTTCTGCGGGTGGAGGGGGTGGCCGGGGCTGGGAGCGGAGTGGGGTCGTGCCACACACACCCTCCACACTCCAGCTCGGTGGGCGCCTGCGCCCCGGTCCCCAGTTCCTGCTCCAAGACGTGGAGAAAAGAACCTGTTCACTATTTTGCTCCTTCCTCAATGCCTGTGACTTGGCCAGTGAAGCTGTTTTGTTTGAGACGGAGCCACAAGAGAGCCCGGAGCTCCCCTCGGGGTGCGGAGGAGCAGGGGGAGCAGTGGATTTGGGGTGCGGGGGGCCGGCGCACGCCATCCTCCCCACTGCTGCCGGGGCAGCGGGAGCCTGGCTGTAGCTGGCTTTGCTCCTCTGTACAGCAGGAACAATAGACCCCTCTGGAGTGTTCCCGGCTGGGGCGGTTTGCAATCATTATCCCCTTGCAGGGGAGCAGCTTGGGCAGCTGGACCGGCTGCCGCATGGCTCCCTGCTGGCAAAGGGAGCCGGCTGCGAGGAGGACAACTTTTAAAATTAATTTCCTCTTGCCTCAGAGCATCTTCATTATAACTCAGCATTAAAATATCCCGGCCCTGTAATCATCAGCTGCTGCACTGTGTTTCATGTGGTCTCTTCCCATTTCATGGCTTCCTCTGCACCCCGGGGTGTGGGCGCTGCCGGCACGACCACGAGCCCTTCTTGCGTGGGGCAGGAACCCTGCTCCGGCGTGCCGTGCCAGCCAGCGCGCTGGTGGGGCTGCTCGCCCGGCGTCTCGTGGCTTGCAGGAGCCTGGCACGAAACACAGCCTAAGCTGGGGCAGCTCTGCCTGGCACGGCCGTCACAGCGTGGAGCAGCCCAGGGGCTCGTGGCGGCACCGCCGGGCATTTCGGGGTCTGGCTGGAACAGGCGCCAAGTGATGGGCGATGTCGGTGCTGCAGGACACCCATTGCTCGTGGCTCACAAAGCACACCACACATGGTATCAGCCCCTCGTGAACGGCCCTCGGGCTGTGGCTGGAGCTGGATATTGGTGGGTTTGAAGCGGGGGCATTCCCTGAATACCGGACGGTGGTTGGGCAGCTCGGGAGCAGCCTGGTGCCAGCAGCGGGGCCAGGCTGGGGAGGAGCGGGTGCAGGTAGCCTCTGCTGTTCCCGGGGGAGAAGCCCTGCAGGGAGCTCGCTCAGGTCTGTCTTCCTGGGTCTGTTCTGGGTCCCCAAATGTGTTTCGTGGAAAAATGGTGATGTCAGGGAACAGGGTGCTCAGCCAAGGTGGCATCAAGAACAGCACAGAGAGCACAGAAAAGTGGCCATCTCCAGGAACTCATTCACAATTCATTTTCTATTGAGTCATCAGTGGATTTTACAAATTGGAGAAGGAGAAATGTCTGTGCTGGCAGGGACTGAGCAGGGAATTCCTCCAGCAGAGGACAGCAGTGCACGCGGATCCTGCCGGATCCTGCTCAGCATGTGGAAATCCAGTACAACTTGGACGCAGATGCCTGGATGGGAGAATGGTTTTGTCGTTGCTTTGTTATATAATAAACATTTTAAGACATGTTTGCTCCCGTTAAGAGTTCTTGTGCGCAGAATGCTGCCAAAAATGCAGCCTGGAGTGAAAATTGACAGCCAGGTCTATGATGCATTGTTCAGCAATGGAAAATAAAGTTGACTTTGCCCAAAAGTTGTGGTCCAACACTGCCTGCCTGCCTGAAGCACGGCTCACGTGGTGCTTAGTGCAGAAATTTAATTGTGTGCATTGAGAAAGGAAGGCTCCTTGTGAAAGATTTTGGGCTAAACACAGTTGCAAGGGGGAATAGACAAGCCCTCCTGTCAGATATATGAATAGGTATTTCTAGCTGGCTGATATTGCCAAATCCCCCCAGGTTTGAACATGTTTGTTGGAAGCGCAGTGGGTGCAGGGACAGGCGCACGGTTGGTTGATTGTTCTCAGCCTTATCTGCGATTTTGTCTCTTCTCAGGGAGAAGACGAAGCTGTTACCCTCAAATCTTGCACACGGCGGAAAACCGACTCAATCGAGAAGAGGTTTTGCTTTGATGTGGAAGCTGTGGATCGGTGAGTGCCAAGGGGTGTCACAGCCTCGGCGTACCTGCAGCCCGGCGCCCAAAGGACGGGTTACACTAGCCACACGTAGGGAAAGGTGACACTCATCGGTACTTGGCTTTCCTGGGTAGTTCTTGTGCAGCTTCCGTGTTTCTCTTCTCCTTTAGTCATACCCTCCGCAAATGGAAAGCATTAGTCCGTGGAAACGCGCTCTCCCTGGTGTTCCAGCCAGGTGCTCTCCGTATATTGGGTTAGTGCTTCGGTTTACAAGGTGCCGAGTTTACTCAAGTCTCTCAAACTTTAATGGCGTTTTAGCACTTCTGCAGTCTCTGGCCACGTATGGTAAATGGTTGCGAGTATGGAAAAGATGCTCTGTGGGTGTTTTGGCAGGGGTACGATGCCTCTTTCCAGCATTGGGTATGTGTTGGAATAACTTCAGCTTTTGTGCTGGAGAGTGGCTGTTGCTGGTCCGCTATGGAAGGGTGATAATGGCAGTCCGCCCTGCTCCTCCGGGCACTTTACATTCCCTTCTTTTTCCTGAAGGAGTAAAATGTTTTCTGGTGTGATTTATCACGTAGCAGCTGAACCAGATGTATGTGTGGATTCAATCTATAGCGCCTAGGAATGAGAGCCTGTTATCATATCTAATTAGCATCACGCATGGCTTACATATATAAACAGGAAAACCAGGCTGGGGTTGCTATTCCGAGCGGTATTAGTCACTGCTTCATATCTTCCTCCCTGCGGGAAGTTTACATGGTTTACAAAAGCTCGCTCCAGAGTCACTGAATGTCTGTGCCCTCCTAGTTGTGTGCCTGCTCATGTTCCCGCTGTCCTCCCCTCCGCTGGCCACTGCGGGAATGCCCAGGAGGTCTCGGGAAAACCCGAGGTGTTGGATAACACTGGAATACCCCGCGGTACCTTTCCCTGCCCAGCCTGTGCTTCCGCAGCGTTTCGCTGCCAGCCGCTCTCGCTGCCAGCCCAGGGCAGGGAGGGGTTGGGGTGATGGAGCTCTGCCTGTGTTGGCTCAGGGATAAGATAACCCCGGGGCTGCATCCCGCTCTCTGTAGCTGTGCTTTCCTCCAGAAAGCTGCAGTATTTCTGCTGACATGGGGATTTTTTTTCCTATGCCCTGAGGATATTTTTTTTTTAATGTGAAAATCAAAATAAAACTGGGAGGAGAAGAAGCCAGCCACCACAATGGTTTTCTTCTGCAGTGTGTTCAGAGGCAGCTGAACCTTCCCTTGATGTCTGGAGGCTGCTAGGCATGGGATCAAGAGCTGCTCCAGAAATATGCCTGCTAAATGTAAATAATGGCAGGGGAGCGGCAAAGGCGGGGAAACCTGAGAAATTGCTTATTTCATGTGCACGTTCCTGCTGCAAGAGATTGCCTCTGCGCGAGAGGACAGCGAGAGCAGAAAACATGAAATAAAAGGCTGCTTTTCACCCCAATATACAGGCGTCTCTGCGTATTTTTGGTATCAGAATTTGTCATTAGTTGTCTAAAATAATGGTTATTTCCAAAATAGTTCAGTTAAGAGGAAGAGGAGGCAACAGGTTTTGCCATGGCCAAAAGAGCGTGTGATGTGACCAGCCTGTCTCCCCCTCCCTGGGACATGCTGAGCGTTGGGAGATCTGGGCACCGTCAGGGCTTCAGGTGATGCCATCAATGGCCAGGGTTTGCTGGAGATCACCTTCCCCTTGTCTGCCACTTGTGATTTGGCCTCTTTTACAAAGCGGTGTGTATCGAGGAATGGTTTCTTTGCCAGCCCAGGATTATCGGGGATTGGCAGCGCACGGATGCCGCCCTGCAGCCGTCCTGCCGAAGCCTGGCCTGGCTTCGCCATGTGGCCCTGGGGACACGGGTGGCCCGGAGCACCTTGTGCAGAAGTGGCCGGTCGCAGCCGGAGGTGCTGGGGCTCACCTGGGCACCGTGGGGAGGGAGAACCGTGCCCGCTGCTCGGGAGGTCAGCCAGGCTCGGGCAGCGGGAAGATAACGCCTTCGGAGGCATTGCTTTCTGTTTCGTGCTGGAGGAGATCAGCTCCGGCTTAAGGACCTGAGCACAGGCAAAAACTTCAGCCCATACTCTCCACCCAAGTCCGCTGACCACCGGTGGTAGGCTGTTTTTGACCAAAGGCTGGCTGGAGCCGTGCCTGTGGCTCTTTTCGCGGAACGGAGAAGGCTCATTTGCATAGTGGGCTTTTTGTCTTGGTTTTTTTTCTCTCTTTTTTTTTTTTCCTTTTTGTTTTGTGGGTTTTTTTATTGTCTCTACTAATAAAGAAGTTAGAAACTTGATGTCTTGTTCGTCAGCCCCATGCAGGAAGTCTGGATATGATTAAGGCAAACATCCCCAAGATGCTTCTCTGTTTCACATGTGGACTGTGTGTTGACTTACAGCAGTTTTCCCCTTTCTTTTCTGTATGCAACTTCTAAATGAAAATTAGACTTACAAGCAATGTCCAGGAAGAGTCAAGTGTCTCGTAACCGATAGGTGCACGCAGTCACCGGTCGTTAAGCCAGCCCAGGAGAACAGTGTGACACTGAGAAAACCCTGTGCCTTTGTGGTGTTCAGAGGTAAGGGTGAGCAATGCCACTGGAGTGTTCTTCTCCTGAAGGCTGGAACTGCCTTTCAAAAGGTTAGTTTGGAAACAGGCGGATTAAGAGAGTGGGAAGATTTTTCTGTGCACATCGTGTGCTTCCTATGGACAATTAAATTGGTTTGTCCCTTCCGCAGTACGTGTGGAGCGAGAAAACGCTGGGCTACGTGTGTGCCTTCCTCAGCAAGGATGAGGGGTGTTGCTGCGCTGTCGGGGGGTTCGGCAGGTTTCAGTTTGTGCATCCCCTCCATATCTTTCCAGATACACATCCCGTCGGCTTTTCTGGGCTATCTGCTGTGGGCCCCTCCGGCGCAGTATCGCGCTGTAGGGATCCACGGGCTCCAGGTTGAAACCTGTGACTGTGCCATGGCCAAAGGCCGTTGGTGTCCCCAGCGGCGCTGGATAGGTGACGTGTCGCTGCCTCCCACCATTTGAGTCCAAAACGTCTCTTCTTGCTGCAGTGGATTACCCTTAAATAACCTTGCGAAGGCACCTGCAAGCCCGTGTCCCGGCGGGTGCAGGTGGCCCGTGCTCTGTGCCGTTTAGTGCGTTACGTGCGTGCCTTGGTGCCACGGGGACAGCGGGAAGTCCGCTCCCTTCCCAGGCTCTCCTGAAGCGTATTCAATCGTTTTTTTAAGTTCTCTGTGCACAGACTGGCTTAGTTGCCGGTTTGTTTTACTATGGCCCGACAAGTTGTGTCCATCTTCCTAACTGGGGTGGGAGGAGGAAGCAGCACGGCGGGACTCGGGGCCGGGGCTGTCCCGCTGGCTCCCGCTGGAGCTGGCAGGGGGAAACCTGTAGTAATTATGATTCGCTTATGTGTGAAAGGCCGTGCTAACAGCCTCGCGCACCTATGAGCACATACGAGGAAATTTCACTTTCTGCTCAAGTATTTTTATCTCCTATCACCGTGAAATTTGCGTAGCTCTTCAAGCTCTGCCTGTACCTTGGCGGGGGTTGTGGGGTGCAGCGTAACCCTGGGGTTTGGTGGTGACACCGAGGCAGGAGCCAGAGGGCCCTGCTGACGCTCCCGGAGTGCCGTACAGCCTAGAGGTGGCAGCCTCGGCTGGCTCTTCCCCGCTTATGTTCGTCGGCGCAGAACTGGGCTTGTCGTCAGTGTTGCATTTTGGGAAACTGGTATACATGCGACACGGGGTGCAGGCTCGGAGCTTCTTAAATACCACCCGGAGAAGCTGCTGCTTGCTAAGGGGGGGGGAAGTTTTTTCTCTTGTTAAAGATGATTCAGCAGTACAGAGCTGAAAATCTGGAGCCTGATCTGTTGTTACAGCATTGCTTCCTTTTCCTATTGTCTGATAAGGAGATGCCGAAGTTCTTAACGCTGACTGAAGAGCTGTGGTACAGGTGTTGGTGAGAGGTCTAAGAAATCTCTAACGCCGCATTTGCAAATAGTGCTGATTTTCTCTGTGGGAAGTTGGGAGTATTTTATTGCTTCGTTACAGCAAAATTAGGCCCAGAATGGTGTTCTAGTGTCTGGCTGAAGTACATCCCCAGTGTGATGGATAGTGTGTTTTACTCTGAATGCTCTTTTTTAAAAACTAAACTTATTTGTCGTCTCTGTGCATTAAATCAGTTTTGTAAATGAGGTAAACAGGGATGACAGACAATGTCTTACAAAATGAGCCTTAGGAGGAGGAGTATCTCATTTGGCTGATGACAAAGGCTCTGTAATTTAGGATAATGTAGGTCATTGCTCTGGGCCCAGAAGCGAAGCGCATCTCATACCGATTGACTTTTATGGGAACAGGAGGTATTCAAAATTGGGAGGTTTTGGTCTCTTAGTCGTTCATAAAGGCAGGAAACTCTGCACATAGTGCCATTCCCCTGGGCTACTGCCTGCGTGCCCCCGAGGTGGCTGGCACCGCGCTGGCTCGGCTGCGCGATGGTTGGCACCGGGGCGGGTGAGCTGCGGCACCTGCCCGAGCGCTTCCCTGACCAGATGGTGTTCGGCATGTAGGTGGTTGGCCTCGCTCTGGGTGTGCACTTTACAGATCAGCCTGTTTCTTTCTGAGTGCCACCCTGCCCGTGGCGGGACACGCTCCCCGCTTCCTGGGGCTGGTGGTGCCGGGCAGCCGGTGGCCACCTCACCTCTGCTGGTGTTCCCCGACGCCGGCCGGCGGCTCTCACCGGGGCTTTGGACAGTGTGTGTAATACAACTTGTACTTGTTCCTCTGCTGGTGTCGCCTTTCCAGTGACCTTTTAAACAAAGCGATTCCTGAGGTTTTCACAGGTGGGCTGGCAGCGAGCAGCAGGCAGAGCTCCTTCCCCCCTTGGCGGCCGTGGGGACCCACGCCAGCCCCTGCCCCTGCAGAACGTGCTGGCGGCGGTTGTACTGACGGGGCTTTAAGCTTTACATGGACAAGTGAGACTTTCTGAATTCAGGGGTAAAGTCTTCCCCTTATTTGCATCTTCTCTCGTCTTCGTTTTGGGGCCACATCTGGCTGCAGGTGCCTGGACCAGTGCCCCACCGCCGCGGGGTCCTCTCTGGGGTGCCAGCAGCATGTGGGTGCACTGCCCTGCTCAGACTGGGACAGCAAATTTCTCCGTGCGCTCAACTCCATTCATCCCTCAAGACCCTGTTATTAATCCGCTCTTATGTTTTTTCATTCAGCAGTTTAGATCGTCTCGGTATGATAAGCCACTACAGGAGTTGAAAGTTCTTATCTGTTTCTATTGCTTTCATTATTTGTTTGTTTTTCTGGAAGGAGGAAAAGCTATTGGACTTTCTCATTTTCTCTGCTTGCTTAGTCATAGCTCCTTAAAACCAGGGTGTTTTTCACAAAAGCTGAGATATTGAGAAAATTCAAATTTCCTGTGTGGTCTCGTATGGAAAAATCTCTTTAGTTTTTAGATTGTAGCATATTGAAAATATACTTTCTTGCAAAGTGTTTGCCATGTTCTTCTCTGGCCTCACGCATCCGCATCAACTCAGTTTAGAAATGGATTCCTGCTGATCACGAAATGTCCCTTTCCCGCCCTTGCATCCCAGAAGAAGGCAAAGGGTTTTAGTGCGTGGAGGTTGAAATGTGTGATGCAGCGTCTAGAAATGACTCAGCCGGTCCTTTCTCGTGTTTGCCACAACAGTTCATTTTGCTGTATTTTAGACATCAGATCCAGGAGGGTCTCCTGCTGTCCCCATGCTCGGCTGGGCAGAGCCACCAGGGTAAAGGAGGCTCCTCCGGCGCGTGTCCGTGTGTGCCACATCAGGCTTTGGGAGGGGACGGGAGCGACCTGGCAGCACAACCTAGCTAAGCTCTGGTGTTCGGGATCATTTGTGTGTTAGCTGAGGGAGCAAAGATAGGTACATCTTGTTTATCTTTGGGGAAAGGAAGTCAGAGAAGGGCCTTCCCTGTCTCACGCTCCACACTGAATAATTGAGATACCCGTAATCTAATGAGCATGCTTTTGGAAACGGTTGATCTTCAAGGAAACCCCGTGAAAACAAGGCTGGCTGCAGGCAGCGAGTCGAGCGCCACTGCCTGTTGATAGCGTTAGTAGGATGCTGTTTCAGCACCAGCCATCCTACCTGACTATTAAGCACGTGGTACCCCGTGGGCATCGTCCAAATAAATAATGAATGAGGCGTAATGTGTGGGGTGCATTTTAAACGCGTCCCAACCGGGCAGACGGTTCTGCTCAGGAAAGTGGTGCAATGGATGCCTTGGCAAACGAGCACTGTGGGAGGAAATGCAGAGCTATTTGCAATGTAAATAGGTTTTTAATTCAGTTTCACAGCCCCTCCCCTCATGCTGTTAAATAAGTTTGACTTTGAAGTAGAGCCCGAAGAGTTGTTATCTGCTCCAAGGCAGAACAAACATTTTCATGTTATCACCTTTTTGCCCTGTGCGTGAGGGAACCTGGCATCCCAGATACCAGTATGTCTCCCCAGCACCTCGTCGCTCTGCTGGGAGACCAGTGTTGAGTTTTACACAAACAAATGATTTAAATGTCTTTTTTTTTTTTTTGTAACGTCTTGGCTAAAGAGACAGAAATCCCAATATTTCCTTTTCCTGTGTCTCCCTAATTGAGCTAGAGCCCTTCCAGGGCTTTCTCCCTGGGATGTCCATGCCTTCAGCAGCAGCATGCTGTAAACTTGGACGTAAGCCCTGGCTGAAAGGGGTTCAGCTGAGACCTGGGCTCCCCCAGGGAAGAGCCTGCTCCTGCTCTTGGGGATGGGTTTGCTGTCAACCCGTAGCCAGTGCTGCTGCTGCTCCTCGGGTACCAGGGACTACTCTTGAATTGTTTTGTCTCTGCACAACAAGGAGCTTTGTTCAGTGTTTTGAAAATATTTGGCGTTGGATGTTGAACATTTTCTTTCTCAAATGGGGCGACGGTTAAGTGGTTTCCTCTTCCCTTCGAAATGAGTAAACTTCCAAACCACTAAGCTGGTGAGTATTGACTGACTCACCAATGGGATTAGCAGCGATCAAACGCATTATGTCTGGTTTATTTGGACCTGGGCTCGTTGCAAGCCTGAATGCATGGCTTCTGCTGGTGAAACAGTGCTAAGCTGCTGTGTGTGCCAAAAGCCAACTGTTGGGTTGGTTGGTTGGTTGGTGAATGGAGTTAGGGAGAAGGGCTAATGCTTTGTCCCTTGCCCGTACATACCGCAGAAGCGACAGAAGACAGGCCAAACCCACCACTATGGGTTTGTGTTTTCTTTTTGAACAGAGGATCAGCTCTTATCAAGGACCAAATGACTTTTGCAGCGTGTTGTTGCAGCTCACGTTCTCCTGCTGAATCACTGTTGGGAAGTGCAAGTTAGAAATTACCCCTCTTCCCAGGCCTTATCAGTTCTTGAGAATTTAGTACCGAAAAGAGCCTACGTGCTCTGCTGAACGCGGCGGTCTGTAGGTGACTACAGCTCCTGAGGTGAAACTGCTTCCCCCTCTTGTGCCACGGCAGCCCGGTGCCCTGCGAGCAGTGATCCTGGCTCTCTGCTCCGCTGCCCTTCTGGAGCCGCTGCGCTTTGCCATGGATGGGGAGAGCAGCGTCGGAGGTTCTCTGCTGTCATACTTTTGATGGATGAAACCCCACGAGCATTGCTGCAGAGAGAGCTCCGATAACCACCCCGCGCTTGCTAAGTCGCGCAGCGCTCTGGCCATGCCTGCGTCTCCCCCGTTGCCAGGGCTTCTGCCCGCTCTCCTCCTGCAGAAATCGCTGCTGCGCTCTGCTAATGCATCTGAAAATAGCCCGGGAGGAAGCAGAATGACTAGGCCAAACAAACAGAATCGATCTTGGCCATCTCACTGAGGCCGGGGTCTCTGCCTGCTCCCCCAGGCGCTGTGTGGGCAGCCCGGCCCCGCTGCGGGCTTTGCTGGGAGCGGCAGCGGGGCAGGATGCGACCGCCCCGTCGGAGGCTGGAGACCGGACCCAAGGGCATGAGGCTGGGGAGGCGTAGGGCTGGCTGAGACTTTCTGTGTCTGGGTCCGCTGGCTGCAAGATGAGGTGGGATGCTGCGGGTGGGCAGCCTGGCAGCTTGCAGCCAAGCCCGATGCAGTACATTGTCAGTCCGCGACGTGACCTGTGGGAGTGCAGTGTTGGCTTTCACCCTCTGCGGCATGTTCCTCTCTTGTGCAAACACACACCCGCACCTGAAGTTGTGCAAATACTCTCCACCATGTTAAATCCATCATGACCTTGGTGGCCGTGCTTATCAGAGCTAGGTAATTAAGTTTTAACTCCTTTTATGGGAAGGGCAGTCTGGGAGTGGACTCAGGGTCTGCTTAGGAGTGGTGGAGGTGGCATTGGCCCTAGGGCGAGGGCTGGGCTGGTGGGGTCCCCTGGCTCCCCGTGCCTTGTTTGCAGGCACTTGGACCTGTTCTTTCCCCTTCTCATTACAATAAATAAGCAAACGGTTATTTTTTGGAGGCTGGATTTACAGCACAGCTCACGGGCTGTTGTGTGTGTAACGGCGGGGGGTGGTGGGGCTGGGCAGGACCAGGCAGTGCAGGAGTGAGCCCCCCGGGACCCCTCGCAGCGCTCCCCCCGCAGGGCTGCGGGCAGGGGCAGGCGGACCAGGGGCACATCGCTGCCCTTACTGCCTATAACGTCAGTGTGTGAATGTGGTCAGGGAAATGGCGCAACCACGCTGGCACGAACGTGTTGGGGATGAAATTCTTCACACAGCAGAAGGTCCCCCACCAGGAAGTGGTGCTTGGGGCGGTGGTAGGACCTGGGGGGCCAGGATGCGTGGGTCTCCTGCTTGCTCGGTAACCTTCCTTGCCCTCTCCTGCTGTCGCATGGATGTGCTTAGCCCAAGTGCAGGTGAGCTGTCTGGCTGAAAGCCAGAGGGATAATTTGGCATCCAGCTGTCTTGCACTAAAAACACTGAAAATGTGTGTCAATTGTTGGAGATCTCTGCTCGTTTGCTGGTCCTGGTTAGGACCTGCATGGGCATCCCTGGAGAGGTCAGGCTGGGCTTGGCTCCATGCTGCTGGGGCTTAGCTAGAAGAAGGTTGTCCTCTTTCTCTGTCTCTCTCATAGGAAATTTATCTTTGTCATCTTTGTTTTCCATCCCGCAGTTTATTTACAGCGTTCCCTTTATCTCTGCAGGCCTGGTGTGATCACCATGCAGGCGCTTTCAGAAGAGGACCGAAGGCTGTGGATGGAGGCAATGGATGGCCGGGAACCGGTGAGCAGAAATATTAGCAAAAAAGCATTGGAGAAAATTGTGGAGAGCTTTTCGTAGCCTGGGGCAGATTGTTTGCTGCGAAGCAGGCTGTCACGCAGCGCCTGCCAGCCGGTGCGAGAGCTGTATCCGTGGGGCAGCTCGCGCCTTCTGCCAAGAGAATAGTTTAATCCCTTGGTTAAATATTTGAGGTAATACTGTATCTCCTGTGCTTGGATTGCTTGAAGGTGCGGTGGAAAGGAGGAGGGTAGGCTTGGCCAGCACAAACACGCTGCTGTGCTGTGCTGAAAGGAAAACATGGCAAAAAGAGCAGTGGAAGAAAATACGCTGTAGATTTCCAGGGCTTTTTGAGTCCTGCAACTCATCTGGCAGCAGTTTCTGGGTCTTGTAGAGAATTGCAGATTTAGTGTGAGCGGAGGAGTGTAGCCCCTGTTCCCCGTACTCAGCGATACCCTCCTCGCTGCTGTGTTTGCTCCTGCCGTGCCAAAGCTGCACAGGCTTCCTCACCTCTGGAAGGGATTATGGAGGTTTTCAGAAAACTCATGGTTGCTGCTTTTTCATTTTTTAATGTGTATGCAAACCTTACTGCCGCGTTCGAAGAGCTGCGGCTGGTTCTGACCGGGTTCCCTCGGAGGAGTGCTGGTGCGGGCGCTGTGCGTCGGCGGTGCGGTGCTGCCCGGTTTCGGCGTGGCGGCTTTCCAGCAATGAACGGCAAACACAGCACCGCCGAGCAGTCTTTGTACACAGAGCGAGACCAGACTGTGGGCCTCTGTGCCTCGGCGTGGCCAAAAGCGTAGCAGGATACAAAAAGAAACTTTGCGGATAGCGAGAGCAGCCAGGGCTGTTACGGGACAGCCCGTACGTTTTTGGAGTAGGTGTCTGCGCTTCCGGGCTTGAGTCAGGCTCTGGCCGTCGGAGGAGAGTACATGTGGGGAGCAGAGTGTCCTGTCCCAGCACAGCCCCACTGCCACAGACTGGTACTGATTTGAGCAGATCCTCCCCCAAATCCACGAAAAGGTCCTTGTTTGTCAGTAAAAGTGTTCGTTAAAGCCCGGTGTGACAGGGATACAAGCGAGCTGTTCGGTGAATGCTGGAAAGCACCTGGTGGGCTTAGTCAAGCAACTTGGTTTTGAAACGTGCCGTGGGCCGGAGGTTGGGAGGCTGCGTGTGTGCGAGGGTGCTGCTCTGTATTTCAGGTAGAGGATTTCGTTGTGGATTACAGCCAGGTCTCACTCAGCTTGGAACCGTAGACCCATTAGATAATTCAGGTGGGACGGGACCTCAGGAGGTTTTTAGTCCAACCTCCCGCTCAGAGCCGATTGCTCGGGGTGTTATCCGGTCGGGTGCTGAGAGTAGCCGAGAGAGGAGATGGCAGAGTGTCCCCGGGCTCCAGCTCTGCTGCTTCACCGGCCTCCTGACACCCAGTCTGAACCTCTCCTGTTTCAATTTACACCTATTGTCCCTTGTCCACCCGCCCTGCGGAGCTGTGAGGAGCTGGCTCTGTCTTTCTGATGCCCTCCTCGTAGGAAGGGTGCCATCAGGTCTCACAAAGCTTTTCCTTCTCCAAGCCGAATAAATGCGGCTCCCTGTGCTGCGTAGCTTGGACCTACCTCTGACGGCGATCACAGCTCTCTGCCACGTTGGTTTTCCTCCCTGCAGCAAAATTGTGCTTCTGGGACAAAAATGCTCCATTGCACCTGCAGACGTACCATTTCCAAGAACGGGCATTGCGGGAGGTGCAGGCACAGAGACAAAAAAGGACTGAATGTGTGTTGTGTGCGCAGGACAGCCTCTGCTCCCTTTTTCTACCATGTGTTGAAAAGGGCGCCTTGTTCGGGAGAGCCAGCCTGCTCCTCCACCTCGGCTCTTGACCCGGGTGGCCCTGTCCTGGGGCAGCTGTAGTGGGGGGACACGCGGGTGTAAGGCGTACCAACCTCTCCAGCTCTGGCATGCAAGCTGTCTCGTTCCCTCCGAAATTAACCCCCACCTTGGTTCTGTGGTGGCACCTGGAGACAGGATAATATTTTCAATTTCTTCAGAAACAAAATGCGCATTCTTGCTCCTAGTGCGAATCAAGCCGTGTCCTCCTTCAGCCTGCTCACCTACTGCCTCACCTCCACGGAGGACTCTTGTTGCGAGGATGTGAAACGCTGTCACCTGCAACAGGCGCTGCACGAATACGGTCATCCACTTGCATTTTGACCTGCTGATGTTTTCAGGATTTGGCACAACAGCAGAGCCAGTCTGTTACGATTGCGTTGCAGAAGTGCAGGCAGAGATTTTGCGTGTTTGTAAAGTACCATACATGCGAAAGGTGCTATGAAGCAACAAATGCAGGACTGCCTGGATTATCCTGTTTCAGAATCTGGTTATGTGAACTCCTTCAAAAACACACAGGACTTCGTGCCGCTGCCTGCGTATTTCTATTCTTCCCTATCATGCCCATCAGTTTAGGGTAGCTTGCTCATCCAGCACGTCAAGGATTGCTGCTGCGCATTAATGCAATACCTCGTGGCACTTAAATGCTAATGGTGTTTAAACCTGGCCTTCCAGGTGTGGTGTGGGAGCCATGGGAATGAAGCCTGTATGGAAACGGATCCAAGAGGCATTTTACTGACAAAGATGGTGCATGTTGACAGACAAGGTAGCTCCTTGTCCTCAGTTATCCTCCTCGATCCATCAAAAGTGGAGTTGTTGCTCTGTTCTGTTTGGGTTCTCATCTTGCAACACCAGGGTGTGGGATGTCACCTACCCCGCAGAGATTTCCTTGAGCAAGAGACAAGGATTTAACCTTTGGACTCCTAGAAATATCCCTTCTATGCTTTGACTATATTTTTGTAACCAAAAAGCCTCTACTGGAAAGAATGTCTGGTTTTCCTTTGATTTGAATATTGAGTGTGGGAAAGATTGGCACGGTGGGGACAGTAATTCCATGTGCAAATTCAGGCGGTGGAGAGATTAAAGTGGACTGGAGTTTGTTTCTTAATAATAATTAAAAAACTAAAACCAAATGTTGTATTACATTTTAGTAAGATTTAAACATAGAATGTGGGCTACATTAGCCAAGACATTTGTCACAACTTGAAAAGATTTATTATATATCTTACAGTCTCCAGATAGCTATCATCAGTCTGTTAACTCTTACCACTTGTTACTAATTTGACTAAAACCCCTGCATTGACTTTGGGTTTTCTTTTATGTTACAGAGGCTGGGAATAGAAGAAAATGCTAACTCCGTAACAGAGCAGTTGCATTCGTTTTTGTTAAGATACTCAGGATAAGTTACCTATGTTTTTTCTCCTCTGGTGATGGTGATGCAGTTTGCAAATATATGAGGTGGAGGCCAAAGTGATTCTGAAACTTCGTTGGAGCCTGAGTCAAGAATGAAAGCTGTGTTGGCTCATAGCAGCAGCTGTGGCAGGCTGCAGGATTAAGAGAGGCGCAAATTAGGCTGTTTGCTTTGTGGCAAAGAACTGAACAAGATAAGCATTTTAGTAAGGTTTTGGCTTTGCTTGCCAAGTCTGCAGCAAGCATGCCAGCCAAAAGAGAGATGTCGGTGTCAGCGGTTCCTGCTATTACCTTCCGAGCAGGTCGGTAATCTTAGAAATCATTCTCACATCAGTGAGGGCAGAAGTGGGGTGCTGAATTGGAAATGTTTGGGACGTGAAAATGTTTCTCCATGAGAGCGAGCCTCACAATGCAAGGGGAGGTAGAGGGTTAAGGATATGAAACGTGTTAGATCATGTCCCTGTTGAGCTGTGTTAATCCGTTGCCCATAACCTTGAGTGGTGATGGAGAAGTTAGTGTTAAATGGCAAATGCAACAGCCTGTGATCCTGTCAGAGGAAATAAGACATGGATGGGATCTGAGAAGTGCTGTTCTGGCACTCGCATCATGCTGCCCTTTGCTCGATTAGTTTTGTTTCTCTTTTTTTGTTCTTTAAAGCAATACAAGTCTGTAAAAATACAGCCAGCATTTCATATCAGAGTTGGTTTTGTCAGTGCTGTACAGCCGAGTGCGCTGTGGGCTGGGGACAAGTGGTCAGCCTCATGCCCTTGCAGGGGAGGGAGGGAGGACTCTGAAATGGAGAAACATCAGTGGTGCTTTCTCCTTTCCTTCTGCTCCCCTTACCCTCTCTTCGGTTCTTTAACATAATCTGCAGGTTTGCAAAAGCAAGAACAAAGTACAAAGTCCCTGGCATGCTTCGGGAGGCTCAAGGCTGGTCACTGAATGGAAAGGCAGCACTGCAGAGCTGGTGGGTTTTGTCCTGGCACCTCCCAGGGTCGGACCTGTTGTACTGGAAGGGCCCTGTTCCTCTTGGCACTTGCGTGACTTAGCCCTTGGGTGACGAAGCTCCATCCTCCAGAAAGCAAATAAAGTTTCTGCTCCCATTCTGGAAGGCAGTTTCAGGACCTCACTGCTCTAATGTCTGGAAACCTTCCCAGGGTTTCCCACCCACCCAGCTTTAGTCATGTCTGCTCCTCCATGTGAGGACACTGGGCTGCACGGCCATCGAGCTGCGTGAGGCTGAGGGCTGTGGGGGACAGTCGAGTGGTAGCTGTGGTGTTTGGGGTTTGTGCCGGGTGCGGAGATGCCATGTTCACGTTCCCAACTAGGGGCTGAGCCTGGCTGGAAATGCGATGCTGTTTGTCAGTGCTGGGAATTTGCAACATTCAGAAGTGGTTACAGCTGAATTAATGGAAGCCCAGAGGGCAAGATCCACATTTTTGAGATATTATGGAGACACTTAAACTCTCTTAGACCTTCCCTAGGTGCCGAAGGTCTGCAGGCACCAGCAGCCCTTTGCTTGAAAGCATTCTTCCGCCTAGATGTGCCACTCCTTGGCTTGGGCAAGGAGCACCCTGCGCCCACTCCCGGCTGCCACTTCAGCAGCACACTTTATCCTTCTTGTCCTTAATTTCTCTTCCTCCCCCTGTGCCCAAACCAAACTCTTTCTTAGCCTTCAGTCAAGACCTGGCTCCCACCTGTAGCTATAGGTGATGGCCTGGAGTTTACGGCAGGTCTGTTGTTTATTAGCCTAATGAAATTAGGCGCCAGGTGAGGTCAGCGTGCCTAAGCGCCTGTGAACCTGCACAAGTGCCCGGAGCCTTTCCTTGGCAGCAGGGGGGTCTGACACTGCCCGGTTTTGCAGGGTGCTGAGGGCTCTTGCTTGCAGGCAGCAGGAGCTGGGGGCCATCAGACATATGGTGGGCGGGAAGGACTCGGTTCCCTTTCTGCAGCCGCCTCCAGGCTCCTGGCCATGACTCAGCTCCGCAGAGCCCAGCTCCTCCTCAGCGCTGGGGCTGTGTGGGCCACCCTGACCCTCACTGGGGCTGTGGTGGTCACCCCGGTGCCAACTGACCGGCTGGGGTTGTATCTCTGGCGTTCGGTGCCACCTCTGTGCTGCGTTGGGAGCAGAGGTGGTCCCCCAGCGCCGTGGGCCTGCGGGCAGCACAAAATGGAGCAGGGTGGCGTGTGTGTGTGGGGAGGGAGGCCGTACGGCCGCTCTCCACTAGATGGCAAGCTGAGACCAGCCCGCTCATTGCACTTGTGCCCCAGCCGGGCCATGGCAGCTCCCCGCGCCCCGGGGGCTCAGAGGGGTGTCCGGGGCTGCCATGGCCCGGCTGGGGTTGGGGGAGCACCGTGCCCCCCGCAGCCGGGCTGCCCGTGCCTGCCGCCCGGCCAGGGCCGTTTGTGCTGCACGGTGTGGGGAAGGCTCTCCCTTCCCAGTTTTGTCCCCAAAACCCAGCACAGCCCCAAATTAGAGCCGCTTCCCTCCTCTATTCCTCTGTCTTCCTTCTCCTGCTGCCCCAAAACGAGCAACTGATAATTTTGGGGGCAGGCAGCACTTAATCACAGTAAACTGAGGGGAGGCGAGCGCAGACCTTCAAAACTTCTCAGGTCGCTTGGCTTTTTGCTCCGTCCCTCCCCAGCCATGGGGATCCTTCCCCCCTCCCTGTTTCTCCGTGGCCTCAGGCCTGAGGCGTTTCCATGGCCATCATCTTGTGTCACTCTGGTTTGGGCCTGGGGTGTCCTGGGGCCCTTCCAGGGGTCCCTGCGGCGGGGGCCATGGTACCCTGCTGCGCCCTCCTCAGAGCCGGCCTGTGGTGGTGGCTGGTTTGGTTTGGTGCAAGGAACAGAAGTGAAATAGCCGGTAGCTGACAGCATGGCTGCTGGTCAGCAGCTCTCCACCCCACCACCGGCCTGGTGCCCGGGGGGCAGGAGCCTTCCCCATGGTGTTTTCCCCCCAAGGGTCTCCAGCGGTTCCTCCACATGGACCACGTGGCGCCAGGCACAGCGGCCCTTCGGCAGCTCCGGCAGCGGTCCACCGAGGCCGACGTCAGTGGGATGACACCCACCAGAGCCTCTGGAGCGCCCACCGGTCCCGGTGCCGGCCCCTGGGCTGTGCTCCCCGTCTGGCGGCTGCGCGGCGGAGCTGGAGCTCGGCTGGCGTGGCTGCTCTGGAAATGTCGTGTTGTGTTTTTGTAGCGAACCCCAGCGTAACAACAAAGCCCAGCCTTGCATTCCTGTCCAACAGGCAGCACCCTCGCCTCCCGCCTCCTCCTCGGATATTGCTTCTGGGAATTCTTTCTGAAATTGTTTTTCGTTTTCCTTGTCTAATTATACAAAATGGTGAGAGATTAATTTCCCAGTGGAAATGATGTCTTTTGAACTCAATCCAGTGCTTTCAACCTCGGCATTCCTGTCATTTTGGCTCATTCAAAAAATAAATTAACTTGAAGGACTTCAGTCCCGGCACCCGTGCTGCCACAGGGGGATGGTGGGGCACCGATTGCACACCTTCCCGACCTTCTCATATTGTGCCGGGGCTCTCTGGAAGGTGCCGATCTGCTTTATCGTTTTAATCCATTTCATCTCTTGACTCCTTGGAGCTCACTTTCTTCTCCTACGTTGGTTTTGGTACTGCGCTCATTACCTCTGCAGTGAAGTGTTTCCAGCAGAGTTTGGAAACCCCTCTTTGATGGAGACGGGGACTAGCATCAGGCGGGACTTGGGGACCGACCAGTACAGTTTCTGATGATGCCGGCCCTACTTTTCCCTGAGGGCACTGGCTGCAAATCAGTAGTCACTGAGAAAAGTGAATTATTAGAGCTGGTAGAAAAATCTTCACCCAGAATATCTTTGACTACAGATGGTGGTCTTTGGCCGTTTTCCCTTCGCACGGCAGAGCCTGTGGGCGAGATGTCGGAGTGATCATCGCGTTTGCTCTTCTGGTGCTCTCAGGGGTTTGGTCCCTGTCTGTCTCTTCAGCTTGTCTCCTCACAGCCTTTTCCGTGCTGGTCTTTTTACCCCCTCCATCCCACAGACGGGTGTTTCTGTGGGCTTTCCGGAGAAAGATGGTTATTTGTGTATGCTTTATCTTGAAGATTTTTCATGGCCTTCGTCCTGTCTGGGTTTGTTTGCTTATGGTAAATTCGTTCTCTCTGTTCTGTTTTCCATGGCCTGACTCATTCCAGTTGCTGCTTCTCCATCTCCCTGTCTCTCTCTCTTTGCTGAACAGAACGTTTTTTCCCCACTCTGCCCCCTCTCAATCTCTGAATTTCTATTGTTTGCTTTTTCTCTTCGCCTTTAATCTGCTTCCCGACCCAGACAACCTAGTGAACTTTCCCTGAACCGAAGCTGCAGTCTTCCCTGCGCTCTTGCACCGCCTGTGAGCATCTGCACTGCCTCCGAGAGCGGCACCTCTCTCTCGGCGGAGGGACGTCCATCACCGTGGCTGCAGTGATGGCGAGCCCCGCTGCCCACTTGGCAGCAAAACCTGGCCCAGTGGAGCCCCTGCTTGGCTTTTTTGTGTGCCACAGTTCAAGATTCTTGCCAAAAAAGTGCTTTGTCCTTTTTGGGGCCAAAGTGGCGGAAGAGGATCCTCAGAGAATCAGACTGAGCTTTCAGACCGAATGATAGTATGTCACGTTCCATGTTCGTTTTTGTATCACGTGCTCTTAGCGCTGTTCCCTTCTTCTCCCTCTTCTGTTTTGTAACCTATTTTAAGCCTATAATAGTAGTAGCTTTACATTGAGTTTACAAACTTTTATTTTGTTTCTAAAACACTTAAGCCAGTGCGGTCCTAAGCCTTGACTTCAGGCTTTTATTTATGGCTCCAGCTGGTTCGGTGGTTGATAGCTTACCCAGCCAGAATCACTGCTTCAGGCTGACAGTTGTTTAAGAAGCTGTTTGGGTCATAAAGAGAAAAATACTGAGAGAAGCATTCTAGATCACCTTGAAAAGAGAAAAGAGCCCTCTGGACTGCTCTTACACACCTAAAAGTACTATCCCACCCTCTTTCGGAAAGTTTGTGACCCGTTCTCTTTCTTCTAGCTCTATTGTTGGGGACATCCAGGAGCAGAGCAGCGGCTCCTGTCTGTGGTTTTCATCTCTTGTGCGTGAATGCCTCGTCGTTTCTTTAACGCATTCTTTGCTGTAGCCAGCTTTGCCATGGCACTCTTCGTTGTGGTCTGTGCTGCACAAGTTGGCCGCGGTAGTTGGGCTTTATTGGAGACTAGGATGGTTGGTCCCATGCCACAAGCTGGGTTTCGCTCTCCTTTTGGGAGATGTCGGTTCTGCTGGGGAAGCGTTGGCAGCTGCCTGTGTCCCCTCGTATTATCTTGCGGCTGATACCCACCGAGGCAGACTTGCAGAGGAGTGAGGGCTGGGGATTTGAGCGTAGGTCCGGTGACAGATCCACAGGACGTCGCACCACACACGTCTGTGTGGCATACCCACCGACGCCGCTGCGGCACAGCGTGTTTTTCTTTCCGTTTGGTTCAGGCCAGGAGGTGAGCGTGGTGGTGAGAGGTGGTTTGAGTTTGCAGAGTCCCCGGGGAAAGATGGTTAATCGAATTTGAATTGCAGCGTGCTGGCGACGAGCGCAGTGTGTGTGCGAACAGGATAGATCAGCTGACATGTGGTAACTTGTCTGTAAGTCTGGGCCCGGACAGGCGAAAACAGCTTAAGAAAAAGTTGTGGAGTGGTTGCATCAAGTGATTTCGTTACACTGCTTTGGTGAGAACCCGGCTGTCCCCCCTCTGGCGGCATCTGTCCAGCTGTGCTGGCGGCCTCTGTGGGGAGGCACAAAGCCCTCGACTGCAGTGAAGGACCAAAGAGAGTACGTTGGCTTTCCTTTTCTCTCTGCTCTTATTTCACCTCTGCTGAGTGTTATTGGAGCAGACAATTCAAGGTACATGCAGAAATTCAGAGACTAGCTCCGTGTTAGTAGAACAAACTTCTCTGCCAATTTCTATAGGCTATTAGAGTATTTTTTTCTACTCTAAATTAAAAATTAAAGTAAATGGTTCATTGTACAACTAGTTTCAAAAGTAGCCTCTTTCTTTATTTCTTCCTTTATCGGTCCTAGCATTTCATTGTAGGTAGTGATTTACTGTCCTGCTACAGTTGCACCACGGTCCCTGACCCCGGCTTTTTCCTTCTTCTAGCTGCAGCATCAGAAGAAAGTCTGCCCTGTGAGACCCCAAACATTTTAACCACCTTATTTCTGTACTTCTGGTCTCTCTCCCATGCCACCCTTGCTTTGTTGTCCCTGGCAGACCCCCCGCAGCGCCGTGCCCGTGCAGAGCCGAGGAGCCGGGCTGGGCTCTGGCAGGAGCAGGCACACTGCCGAGAAAAACGGCTTCTGCGCTGGGCTCAGGCTGCGGCAGCGTGGACGTGCCCCACGCTGTCTCTGAACCAGGGTCTGTTGGATGCCACGTGGTAGAAATGCTCCTCGCGAGTGTTGCGTACGTGCTGGGGGTGAGTAGTTTCCCAGGGAGTTTATTGGCATTGTGGAATTTCAGGTCGTGTCTGGAAAGGGGTAAATGTTCTGCTGCAGTTTTGGAGAGGGGCGCTGAGATCATTTAAGTCTCCGTTGGGCTGGTGCGCAGGACCAGGGAGGCGAAGGGGCACTGCAAGCCCTGCGCTGCATCCCAGGACTGCTCCGAGACACCAGCTCTGCAGCCCCCCGGGCTTCGCAGAGGTCTCCCCGGGTGCGGAGGGCAGCGTTGGCGAGGGTGGGATTCTGGTCCCCTTTCTGCTGACCTTCCCAGAGCCTGGGGGTCCCCGCGGTGCTCTGCGCTGCCGGCACACCTGACCCCGCGGCCGACTCAGCGTGTCCCCCACCAGCGGCTCTGCGAACCGAGGACTGAAAGTGGTCTCGCCTCAAAGATGTTGCAGTCTTGGCATTAAACCACCAGCTATTGTTCAGAATAACTGGGCAGTGTAAAACCTCTTTTCACAGAGGAGGAACGCGTGGCATGTCTGTGTTACAGTTATTTTAAAAATAAAGATGACACTGTCATTTAAAATTAGGTTGGTTTTGATGCGTTCAGACTCCTTGTTCGTCAGCAGACGTTGAAAGGAGGAAGGGCGTGTGTGCTTGCGGGAGAGAGGGAGAGCGAGAAGCTGGCTGGACTCCAGCGCAGATAGCTGGCAGAGGAGGATGTGTGAGTTGTTGCTCAAGCATCCTAGAAAACTTACGGGAAGCTGTTAAACTAGTAGAAGTTCTCACTTTTAATCAGTCACTTGAGCGGTCTGAACATATGTGCTCTGCTGGACCTGCTTAAAAATGCTGCTTTGTGAAACTTTAAGCGCTTTAGTTATTCCAAAAATGTATTTTTCTAAACCAGTTGACCTTTAGTTACATTATTCTGGAGACTGCTGTGTATCTAACATGCTTTGTTCCCTGTCGCTTCCGCCTACCTCTTTATTTTTTCCCCCCAAACTGTCTGCTGCTTGATTTCCTTTGAACATTTAGACATGATAGGTTGATAGTTTGACCCAGGTAATTTTTTCCTTAGTTTGACCCAGGTAATTTTTCCCTTAGGTGACGAAGGCGGCGGGTTATGTAAGTGCGCTGAGCTAAGCAGCCCAGATGGCTGGCGGGCAGCCCGGTCGGCTTCGGATTTGGAGGCTCTTGGGAATGCCTGCACTTGTAATAAAACATGGGCTTGTTTTTAATTAGAACCATCATTTAGTTCAGCTTGGAGAGACCGAAGAGCAGGACCCGTGTAGAGGATTCAAGCCCCCAGATGCTTCACTTTTGATAGATATTGTTTTTCCTTTTAATCAGGCTCAGGCATTGGTGTAAGGTCTGAGCTGAAATTTCTGGTGGAAGAAAGAGGAAAAGAAGGGAGGTGGGGGGTGGCTCCGACTGCAATGCATTAGTTCAGCGCTGAACAGTAGGTTGGGAGGGAGGGAAGGAAGGAAGGAAGGAAGGAGCTGCCAGGGACCCTGGGCCACCCTCTTCCAAATGAACAGCCCTCGTTTGAATGACATAAACCAGCATTTCGCAGCGGGTTTCTGCCGCCCTGCCAAGTCTTTCACTTGGGAAGCGAGGCATATTTTTCCCTCCCCTCCCCCTGCAGGGAGGTTTGCAGGGATGTGGGCTGGGAAAGATCTTGCTCCTATCTATATCGTTCTGGCTCAGAGAGCAAGGAAGGTTATTTCTAGCCACAACACAGTGTAGCCCAGCTCTGAAAACCCTGCTTGTAGTATGAAAACCTGGCTCTCGGACAAAAATAGAACAGGGTTGATAAGGCAGAGCCAGAAACAAGGGCTGATTTCATCAAGGTTGCCAGGTGTCCTGCTTTTAACAAGGAAATATGCTTTTTTGTACATGAGCCTTCCTGCTCTGCGCTTTGCTGGCATCCTGCTACTGGGCTGTGTCCCAACATAGCAGCTCTGCGCCGGTGTGCCAAGCTTGCTCGGGCGTCAGGTGCAGAGGATCCTGCCTGGCGTGCTATGGACCTGTGCCCATCTCGCTCTTCTCTTTTTCTTTCTTCTTTCCTTCCTTCCTTTCCCCCCCTGCCTGTCGCTGCAGGGGCAGGGTGTATGGTGTGCTCCCCTCCCCAGGCTTGCCCCCCCCCATCTCACGCAGGGAGCACCAGGCGCCCGGAGGCTCTGGCCCAGCTCTGGGCATTCCTGCGCGCGCTGCGGGAGACGGCTCTCTGCGGGGACGGGGCTGAGCAGGGTGCTGGGAACCTGCAGCCAAGCCAATAGTCCCTGCTTTTCTGGGGGGTTCTGCTGTTGCACCTCATCACATACAGACCTGGGTGTCAGCAGGCAGGTTTTGGGTGGGACAGCAGGGGTGGAGAGGTGCTTCCATGCACTCTTCGACCCACATCTGGGCAGCTGTGGGCAGTGGGGCATCTACCCGCCTCTCCAGCCTCAACTCTTCATTCTGTCTTTCTCTGGTGCTGGACCAAGTGTTTGTGTGCCCGTGCTGTGAACCTGACCTGGCTGCAGATTGTCAAGTAATAATAATGCTAATAACTGGCTTGCTAGATTAATTTCCAGCGGGATCGGTGACCTGTGCAGCTGTGTAGGCGCTCGCGCTGTCTTTGCTAGCGGCAGTGGGAGAGCGTGGCTGCGAGCGTGCCGAGGGCGAGATGGTTCCCTTTGGCTGCAGGATGGTGTTAGATAAACCGAAGCCAGCTGTGAGACCACAGTGTCGTGCTGCTGCCCACGGAGCTGAGTGGGGCCATCACGACCTCCCACGGACACACAGGCATGAGGACACAGGGCATTTGGTGTGCTTTGGGACTGGTACCTGCTGGCGTCCCTGCCTGCCTGTACAAGGGCACGTGAAACGGCACGGCGGGAGCATCACTGGGAGAGCAAGGGCAGCACAACGATGCACAGTGTTCCTGGCAAGGGAAACGCTTGCCTGGGGAGTGTCGGGTTTTCAGAGCAACTTCTGGGGCTCCCCGTGCGTCTGCAGGGCATCGCCTCTCCCCACTGTCCTCCTGTGGCAGAGGAAAGCAAAGCCGAGGAGCCGGCTTCTCCGGCGTCACTCCCAGGGGAAGGTGTGTGAGCGAGCGGGGGAGGTAGGGAGCACTGTAGGCTGCCTGTCTTCATGAAGGCCGGTTTTGGCAAAAACATGGAAAAGACAGAAATGCAGTAATAGCCACATGAAAAGAAAAAAAAAAAAAAAGTGAGGACTAACGTGCCTGGCCAGAAGAAATGGGTAATCCACAGATTGGCCTTTCTCAGAAGTCCCTGACAGCGCTTGTGCCCGACAGCGGTGTGAGGAGGTGACTGCGCATAGTCTTCGCAGTCAGAGCAAATGTGCCACCCGTATCTGCTAAAATTAGGCTTGAGAATGCTATTTCTTCACTTTCTTTTTCTCTTGAATTGCTGTGGAAATAATGGAGCATTTGGCGGTAAAAACAGTAGAAACAAAATAATGCCTTTTTATCTTTTAAACTGAATGTGCTCAATAATTCACTGAAGTTTTGCTCTCTTGAAGTCACTTTGAATTTCCCAAGATCTTCATGCAAAGCCTGTTTATCACCATTTACAGCACCTTCACTACAGTTCATCAGAGGGGATCTTTGTGTGCTGCCAAAGCTATAAGTGACTGCAAGAGTTAGTCGTCTCTGGCCTCTCCTAAGAGCACCTGAGCACTGTGCAGCATCATACAATCATAGAATCATGGAAGCATCGAATGGTTTAGGTTGGAAGGGACCTTGAAGATCATCGAATTCCAACCCCCCTGCCCTGGGCAGGGACACCTCCCCCCAGCCCAGGTCGCTCCCAGCCTCGTCCAACCCGGCCTTGACCACCTCCAGGGATGGGGCAGCCACAGCTGCTCGGGGCACCCTGTGCCAGGGGGTCACCGCCCTTAGAGTAAAAAATCTTTTCCTGATATCTATTCTAAATCCACCCTTTCATCCCAAAGGGATTTTTGTCTGGGCATTGCAGGATAATTTTCATAAACTTATCCTTAATGGTTGCTGCTTCTCAGGCTTCCAACTCCTTGCGTAGGATTGGAAATTAATTCTCCGGGACTGATCTTGATGCGTTTCTGTTGTGCGCTGAAGGGGACGAGTACCACAGGATCTGGACTGTGGGGAAGTGCTCAGGGACATCGTCGGTGTCCAAGGGAGAAGGAGGTTAAGAGAAAAGCCTTGTTCCAAGTGGATCTTCTGGTGTCTCATGTAGGGCAACTGAACGGGTGGCAAAAGGGATGTCCGAGGGTCCCAGCATGCGGGTCCCGCTGCTGGGCTGAGCGAGCCCTCCTGCAGCGGCTGCTTTGCAGCTTCAGGGTGCTGCAGGCAGCACCCCTCCTCGCACCGTCTGCGGCCGTCGCAGTGGCCGCGCTCCAGTCTGCATGCTGGTGGTCACCCCTTTTTCCTTTTTCCTTTATAAAAAAGTTGCAAAACACCCGTGTAAAATGCCTGCGCTCCTCCTGCCCATGCCTTCACAGCCTGTCCCGGGTGGCTGGCAAGCCAGTTGGACTACCAGTTCTGAGGGAATATAATGATTTCTATTTATACTCTTTTGGCTTCTGCATCTTCTGAGCTGAAAGTTGAAAAACTTGTTCATGGTTGTTTTGAGGATTTCTGAATATGAATCACAAGGAAATTGCATAACACTGCAGCATTTCCTCCTATTGCTCAGGGCTTTACAAACACCGCGCTCCTCCAGGGAGACTGAGGAAATCTGGCAGGACTGGCCCGTTTTGACAGTAGTTTCAGTCTAAATGGAAAGTCTGGGTTGAAGGGTAGGTCCTGGCACCAGTAGAAAGAGCGTAAGGTGGAATCTTCCATGGCAGGGCATGGACTGGGAGATGGGAATGGTGGGTTCCTTCTCAAATTGTGATCCCTCTCTCTGTGGCTGCAAAAGAGGACTGCTGGTGTCGGTTCAGGCGTTCTGGAAATCACGGCCACCTCCCGCCTCTGAGAAGCTAGACAGTTCTTTCCTCTAGGTTTTAGGCATTTGGGCAGAATTTCGTGCTGATGTTGGAACTTGAAAGATTTTGGGAACTGTGCTGAACACTGCAGCCTCCGAGGGATACAGCTTAGGTCGGGCCATTTTTAATTTAATTTAAATTTTAAATAATAATAATGAATAAATATTTTCATAGAAAGGATGTGCTCACACATACAGATGCTGTATGAAAGCACAATTAATTTACTGTGGAGGTTAATAGACATCACGGGCAGCCAGTGTGAACCCTGAAATGAGGAAATAAACCTAAAATTACTCAACATCATCTTTTCTTAGTTCCCCATCCAAACCCCAGCTACTTCCTTTTCCTTTTCTTTTCCCACAATCCAGTTTCATCCCAGCCAACCCACATACCTGTTTGCTCTTTGCACGCTCATGTCTGCGATTTGTTTAGCATCAGGTTGAGAAACTGGTAGATTGGATTCTTCTTGGTGTATCTGTGCAGCAGCAGAAGAGGGCACCAGGCCATGAGCGGTGGCTGTAGAAGTATTTCAGGCTGCGGATGGTGGCTGTTGGAGGATTTTTGATTATGAAAATCCACAGCTTAAGTATTTGTATATAGTAATGACAGAGCTGAAGTTTGAGGCGGGAACGGAGTGGGTACAGTGCTCTCTGCGTTGCTGCTTCTGCCCATCCTTTGGTCCGTGTGATGCTGGAGACATGAATCGTGGAGCGGGGCGGTTTGGTGTTGGTTGGGGGAGAAATTTAAGCTTTGCAGGAAAATTTCAGAGTAATGATGAATTGCAATTTCTGTTGGGCTCTTATAAAATATATGCTTCTGGATTACTTACAGATGAATCTCGTATTTTTCAATAATAGAGTGTGAAGGCATTGTTTTAAGCCTCCAAACGGCAGTGATTCTGCAGAAATGACGCACCAATAGCTTCCGCTAAAACAGGTACGCTCTGGTTTTGTTCAGGGAATTTGACCATCTCCAGTATGAATTTAGAGAACTAAGTTCAAGGCATCAAGGTCTGCAAATTTTGTACTGGGTAAATATATATATTTTCTATACATATCACTTCTGAAACTTCCTAGTAAAGATATTTTGGCACTGCAGATACAATCAAGTGGGCATAATTAGGGAGAGCGTGGTGTGAAAACGGCTGCGGTGCTGCAGGGTAGGGACTTGTCTCCAGGTTAGTCACCAGTCCCAGTTTTGTGAGTTTGATAACTGAGCCAGCTCCCACAGGCGGTATGTGGGACACGGGCCCTTCACCTCTCAGCAAAGGCTTTCTGCTCTCCAATTTCCTCCCCTTTGTCAGTGACTAATACTGACAAGTGAAAGAAGCTTTTTACTTCATGAGAAGCTTTCTGGGTTTAGGTCTGTTTTCCCCAGAGTGTGTCAACAGCAGGAAGGTGGTGTGTGTGCATATACAAATGCACCTATGTTAAGGTGTTTTATCATCCGTCTGTCTCCTGGGCCATGTGCCTGTCTGTCCCCTTCCTGTTCTCAGCACACCTCCGACGTGCTGTCTGCTAAACGCTGTGGCCCTGTGACGTGTAACCGCGCTGGCCCTTCGCACTGGGCTGGCACAAGCGCCAGAGCCCGCTGCCTCGGCACCGCACCTCGCGCAGAGCCGGCACGCCGCGCTCACCCGCGCGGCCGTGGCGAGAGAGCCTGCAGCAAACCTGAGCGCAGGAATTGGGCGCAGACGTGCAAGAGAGAGGATTTGGGGAGCGGGAAAGAAATATAATCTCCTCGAGGGGGGTCATCCCCCCCCTCTGCTCTGCCCTGGGGGGGCCACATCTGGAGCGCTGTGTCCAGTTCGGGGCTCCCCGGGTCAAGAAGGACCGGGAACTGCTGGAGAGGGTCCAGCAAAGGGCTACAAAGATGAGGAGGGGACTGGAGCATCTCTCTGCTGAGGAGAGGCTGAGGGCCGTGGGGCTGTTCAGTCTGGAGAAGAGAAGGCTGAGGGGGATCTTATCAACGCTTATCACTCCTTCAAGGGCGGGTGCCGGGGGTGGGAACGGTCTGTGTGCAGTGGTGCCCAGTGACAGGACAAGAGGGAACGGGCACAAACGTGACCATAGGAAGTCCCACCTGAACCTGAGGAGGGACTTCTCTCCTGTGGGGGCGGCAGAGCACTGGCACAGCTGCCCAGAGAGGGGGGGAGTCTCCCCCTCTGGAGCCATTCCAAACCCGCCTGGAGGTGTCCTGTGCCACTGCCGGAGGTGGCCCTGCTCTGGCGGGGGGTGGCGCTGGGGGAGCTCCAGAGGGCCCTCCCAGCCCCCACCAGTCTGGAATGCTGTGATACCTGCCTCTCTTCAAGTCCAGCACTTGGTAGCCGTTTGGAAGAGGTCTTTGAAGGCTGTGTGCTCCCAGCCTGGCGCCCGTCTCTCCCAGCACTTCTGCCGGGGCAGACATGGCAGCAGCCGTGGGTCTCAGGGCCGTGCATCTGCCCTGGGCACACCAGCGCCCCTGAGCCCCCGTGCAGCCTATGCCCCCGACGATGCCCATCTGCGTGCTGCAGGCAGCGAGCCTGGGCTAGGGCAGAGAGCATTGCGTGGACATCTCACAACTGCTTCATGACTGATTTGTCCTTTGCCATACAAATCCTATGAGGAAATGTTTTTAGTCCTTTACACAACCAAGGGAGGTGTTTCCCCCTCTGTGTGCTCACTGTCCCTTTGGTCCCCTGCCTGGGAGATGACGACGAGGGAGGGGATTGTGCCCCTCTGCTGCGCTCTGCTCTGCTCTGGGGAGACCCCCCCGCAGCGCTGCCTCCAGCTCGGGGGGTCCCCACAGCAGAAGGCCCCGGAGCTGTCGGAGCGGGGCCAGAGGAGGCCCCGGAGATGCTGGGAGGGCTGGAGCCCCTCTGCTGGGAGGACAGGCTGGGAGAGGTGGGGGGTCAGCCTGGAGAAGAGAAGGCTCCGGGGAGACCTCAGAGTCCCTTCCAGTGCCTAAAGGGGCTCCAGGAGAGCTGGGGAGGGACTCTGGGTCAGGGAGGGGTGCGATGGGATGAGGGGGAATGGCTTTAAACTAAAAGAGGGGAGATTTAGACTAGATATAAGGAAGAAGTGTTTTACACCGAGGGTGGTGAACCCCTGGCGCAGGGTGCCCCGAGCAGCTGTGGCTGCCCCATCCCTGGAGGTGTTCAAGGCCGGGTCGGACGGGGCTCTGAGCGACCTGATCTACTTGAAGATGTCCCTGCTCATGGCAGGGGGGTTGGACTGGATGGCCTTTAAAGGTCCTTTCCAACCCAAAGTATTCTATGGTTCGGTGATTCCATTCTGTGATTCTATGAGATGCAGCCAAAGGCCTTGTGTGGCTGGCAGGCCGCGGTGGGATGGTTACCTGTGCTGGATTCAGACGTGGCGAAGGAGAAACAGCTGTGGTCTCCACACTGGCTGCATCCACGGACTGCGCCTTCTGCCCAAGGAGTGTGGACCGCGGTGGGCTCAGGCTGCTGGGCAGACCTGGGAGGTCAAGAGTGGTTTCACAGCTCTGTATGGAGAGCTTCAAAGATCTTTGTTGTCTGAACACAGCTCCAGCAACCCAGTAGCTATGGGGGTTACTGGAGGTCTCCCCAGCCATGCTGGGTTTTTCCGTATGTCGAGTTTTTCTGTTCTGGACTGGCTGGCAGAGCTTGTTGACCAGTATCAGGTGGCTGAGGGAGCCCGCAGTGTGTGGGGAGCACCACGCAGCGTAGAGCCTCCATTGCCGCCGTCCCTTGGCAGAAGCGGTTGGATTTATAATTTTCTGCAGTGCTATAAAGATGAATTGAGAGTGTAAGAGTGCAGTGGAGTTACAAGGAGGAAGGCGCAGGGCAAACACGCTCCTGTCTGAACAATCTGTAACGTTATTTTTGTCAGTAATCAGTGGAGACTTGGGTCTGATGAGCAACAGTAAGAACCTCTTTAAAATTCAGCCCCCTTTCGCGGGGAGGAAGGATGGTCCATCAGCGGACTGGCATATGAGGCTTAATCTTAAAATACATCCTTGTGCTCTAAGCCCTGCATATTATCAAAGCCATTTTGGAAAGAGTGGAATATTAATATCTGTAAAGCCACGCTGGGCAGGAAAGCCCTTTGCCGGGCCAGGACCCGGAGGGGTCCCCGCGGGCTGGGCCAGCCCAGTCGGGTGCACTACGGTCACGGTTTTGACAGCGGGGCAGATGACGGCCCTTAGGGCACTGGAGGAGCTTCGCTCTTGGACCTCTTACGCAGCAGACCTTTCTTCAAACTTGGAAACCTTCTCTCATCCTGAAAAGATCTCTCTCTTCAAAAGGCTTGAGGCAGTATAGGAAAAGGATTTCTTTTAAAAAGTAGTGTTTTTCTTGGAAAAGGAAATGATACTACAGAATTGTGGCTTGGTTAAAACCCTGATGCTGTAGAGTGTTGTTAATGGATTAACACACTGACAACGGATAAAAGGTTTGTCCTGAATAAGATGGATGTAGGATGACAGTATCTCCTTGTTTTATGGTTGCATAGTTGACCTCTGCATGAAATTTCCTTTTCACTGTGTGCATACTTTGCAATTAATGGCATAAGCATATTGTGTTTCCTTGTCTGTCCTTTTCCTTTTTTTTTTTTTTTTAAAGAACAGTCTCTGATGATTAACAACCTCTCTATTGTTTCATGTAGCCGAACTGGAAGAGCGAATATGCAGGCAGACACATTTTCCCCTGTAGCTGATGTGCTGTGCGCCATGACTTGAGCTGCGTGCCCGGTCCTTTAGGCCTGGGCAGCCGAGGAAACCACGGGGAGAAGGACAGCAGATAGCGAATCTGTGCCAGGAAGGGTATCAGGTGCCAGAGCAAGTGGCTGAAACCTAGGCTGACCCAGAAGAATTGGGAAATATTTTGGCATCCTGAGCACAGGAACTGGTGTGCGCTGAGCACGGGCAGTGGCCGGACTGGGAGCGCAGCCCCGGGTGAAAGCGGGTGCTCATGGGTGGGCTTCTTGGGCAGGAACCCGGCTGGAAGCGCAAAGCAAGGCTGTAAGAGCCGAGCCACCCTTTTCTTGTACGTAGTGTTAACCTGTATGTCTGGGGCGAGGATGGCGGAGCCCGGGGCCTGAGGTCTGTGTAGGATCCCGAGGACGTGCCGTGCGCCTGCAGGCCTGTGAATAAGAGTTACCTCCAGCCGTGTCCCTGGTCCCTTCGGTGGGTCCCCAACAGAGGTACTGAAGTTGGAGAGAAAAACTTCTTTGGGGACGGCTGACTTCGTGGCCAGGGCTACAAGGCGGCACCACCGGCGGAGGAGCCCGCTGTTGGTTTCCTTCCCTCTTTTCACTTATTTTATTTTCCTGATATAAACACTGCTCCTGGAGGAAAACTCACTTGCTGACTACAGCTGCTTTTGCTGCTGAGTCATCTCCCAGTTTCCAGATGTGAGATGATGGATTTCTCCTGCAAATGAAAATCTCTGCTTTGTCCTGCGTTGCAGAGCTCGGCGCCCTGGGAGGGGGAGAGGAAGGTGCTCCTTGGGAAGCCTTCCAGGAAGAGGGGGATTTAGCGTTGAGGGGACATTTCTCTGCCCAAACCCTCTGTTTTGAGCTACACCGTGAGATTTATACCTCCCCAAACGCGTCCTGGGTGGCGGAGCGGACCCAAGCCGTCCTGCTGCCCTGTGGCTAGTGCCAGCACGGCTGTGGCTGTGCCGCAGGTGGCAGCGAGGGACAGGTCCCCCTCCGTTAAAGGTAAACCTGCAGGAGACAAACGGACTGGTTCATTCCGTTGAGTAATGCTGACGAAGCTCCCTCGTTCGGCCCCCTGCCCCGACTGGCACGTGCAGCCGGCGTGCGGGGCGAGAGCTGCTTGCCTCCGTGTTGCCACCGCAGAGGTGTCCGTGGAGCTGTGGCTTTGGTTGCTCCCCACAAGCCTGGCACCGTGGCCGGTGGGTGGGAGAGCACGGGAACAGCCTGTGTTTTGATGACCTCCAAGGAAGGCATCTGTTTAAGTGGCCTAACGACGATGGGCTGTGTGACACATACAGCCTCTTTATGGGGTGTTTTTGGTACGGGTAATGGGGATATTGGGCTGGTGTTGGGGCAGCCAGGGTGAGCGCGGTGGTGAGGTCTGCTGTGGTCAGCAGCGTGCGTGCCCAGCTGCCGCTGCCACCGGTCCTTTGAGGACACTATACTCTCAGCTTCCCGGCCCCGTGCTGCTGCTGGAGCTCTCGGGAGAAATCCCGCCGGCAGGGACCCCGCTGGAAGCACACAGACCCTCGCACCCGGGGGCAGCTTCTGAATCTCTGTCCCCGGTGTTAACGTCATTAATTAGGAGCCTGCGGTGGGAAAGGTGGAGGAGCGCTTGCCTGCCCGCTTGCAGATCAGAGCCTCTCCTCCTCCCCGCTCCCCTCGGATGCGTTGGCCGTTGCTGCCTTGTGTGTTGCTATCAACATCGCCTTTGGAAACTTTCCTTCCCCGCTTGCTATTTCTGGAGGGAGCATGTGATTGAATCGGTTCCCCGTGCTGCGCCGCGGTGGAAGGGGGCTCCCGGCTTTGTTCCCAGCAGAGGAAGGGTGTGCACAGCCTACACAGCCCCTTTTTCCTGTTTGAATGGATGCTGCCACGCTCGGCTCCAGCTTGTGATGCTGATGGAGCGTCGGGGTGTGTGTATGTGTTTCTGAGGTTGATGAAGGATTATTTTAAAACATTTTACTCAGTTGAGCTACAGAAATACAACCTGTCTGAAGGCTGATCTCTTACAGCCGCGGTTTTCATTACGCTGGGCTTTTAAGTCATCCTCAAACTGTGACTAAAACCTTCTGCCATTGTTTTTCCCCTTTTTATTGTATCCACTGAAACATGACTTTGATCTAGAGTAGCCAAGCCGTAGCAGTGACCGGGACAGGAGGAGAAGCGCCGGTGTTTGAGGAGAGGAGAGTCTTGGGCTGAGGCCCCAGCGTTGGCCCAGAGGGTGGCTCTGTCGCGGGCAGCGCTGGATGCATTGCCTCATGCTTCTGCATTTCAAGTCCTCTCTAATGACATTTCTTTTCCTCTCTCGCTCTTTGCCTGGCTCGTTCATGCAGGCTGTGTGGTGCTTGTGGGTGAGGGTGGCTTTCTGCTCCTTGCCTGAGTTGCACCTACCAGATGTTACTGTAGCGCTCGGAAGATATAAAGGGAATTGTCTGCTTTGCTCGAAGTTTATATCCTTTATGTGCATCTTTGAGAAGAGGAGAGGACAGGAATGCCCATCTTTTGTTTAAAAGCCCCTTTAGTTTCTGTTTTTACCTAGTCCATCCCACTTGCATTCTCTTGTTTTGAGAACTGTCCGAGTTGTCATGTTAACACAACTCCAAAGCTGTGGCAGCCTGACGTTTTGCATGCAGTAGGCTGTGGTGGGCTTTGGGGACCCCACTGCTGGGGGACGTCAAGGCAGGTCCTCCCGACAGCCATCACCAGTTGGGGTGACACCAGACGTGTCAGCAGTCCCTTCCCAGGTGGAGCCAGGGTCTTCATAAGATTTTCTTCTTGTGTTTTCCAGGTCTACAACTCGAATAAGGACAACCAAAGCGAAGGCAGTAAGTATTTCTTTCCAAGGCAGACCCCTGAGAAGGCGGCTGTGCTGTGCGGTGTGCAGACTGGGGGGGTCGGCAGGAGGGGCTGAGCTGGGGCGGTGGGGACAGCGGGCTGTGCTGTGCCCCCCTGGGCCAGGGGCGCGGGGTGACGGGGCTCGCTGTGGGGACTGCAGGGTGGCCCTGGGGAGGAGCTGGATCTGCCACCCGGCAGGGAACTGGTGCAGAAACTTGGTGGTGGGACTTGGGGCCATGGAGAGCGGTGCTGAACCATTCCCTTGGCACTCTGGGGTGCGTCCCCTCCTGCCTGCTCTGCACCCTGGTGTCCCCGGGCCGCAGCAGTGGTGCAGGGGGTGCAGGCATGCCTCGGGACCGGTCCTTTCACTTACTGCAGCCAACGAGTGCAGGTGGCATCCGGGACCAACCAGCTCCCCTTTCTGAACCGGAATGTGGAGGATGAATGGGCCTTTTCCAAAGGGGAACAGGAGCAATAATATAAAGAGTAGGGAGGTCCCATCTAATCAGGATTGTTAACAAGACCCCCTAAAAAAAACCCAGCTGTTTTTATTGTAGTTTGGGCAATCAAAGACTTGAGTCAAGAAAGCACTTGTTTTTCTTGTTAGAGGAGCTGTTGCACCTGGTCCTGGCTCTTATGGCCTGTGTTTGAAAACCCTTAATTGAGCCATTTCCCAGTAGGTTTGAATTGCCGTAATTTCAATACTCAAAACTCTGATCCCTTCCCTCCTTCCCCCAAAGTCATCGGTCACACGGGAGCCCAGCCCGGGTTGACGGTTAGTAAGTAGTTCATTTTTATGCTGCCTCAGACAGGGCATTTTTGTCTTGAGTAGAAGCATTTTTCTCATAATAATGGGTATAATTTACAGATAATGTTCCTCGCGCCCATTTCCAGCCCTTGCACAGAACAGTCTCTTCCTCCTCTCTGCTCTCTCTGATGTGGCTTCTCCCTTCCTTGTTGGTCCTCCGTGTCGTCAGCCGCGTGTCCATCTCATCCCGTATGTATTCCACCGGGCTTTGTGCCACCCCGATGATCCTCGCAGAGTTAAACGCTGTGCCTCACGCCGGTGAAGGACAGTATGGCTCACGCCCCAGCTGGATGGGAAGCCTGCGTAGAACAGCTCCATCTTTTCTCCATTTTACAGAGGGGCAAAATGAGTTTTTCGAGGCAGAGACAGCAGGGCTTGCTCAGCTCCGTCACCGCTCTGTGTTCCCTGCGCACAGCCTCTGGCTCTGCCAGGACAGTACGTGGTGATTTGGCTCCAGAAACTTGTTAAAATCACCATTTTCTAAACTTTGTTGAGGGGTGATGCAAAAGCAAAGAAAACATTGGGGATGGGGGTGGAAGGAATGATTGTGAAGCAATTGGTGAAGTAATTACCGCTTCTGAAAGAAGCGCCTGTCAAATTGTGACCTTCCCATGTTACGTGCTGTTCACCAGATATTCTCCTGGGGCTGTGACTTACGCTGGAGTCATCCTGCAAAGTAACGGCGGCTCTTTTAGGGATGGTAAGAGTGTGAGTCAAGTGTGGCCGTGACTTTCCCAGGGTTATTTGTATTGTACGATCCCGGTCTTCAGCTGCCGAGCGTGCAGTGGATCCCAGGTCAGGGCTCCTTAAATGCCCCTTTAGGGTTTCCTTGGGGCAGGGCAGGGTGATGGTGCACCGCTTGGGCTCTTCTCTGCCCGGCAGCTTCTGCGCCCGGAGCCCCCGCTCCTGCCCGTGGTTCATTGTGCACAGCCCCATCGAGGGCCCGCGCTGGCAGCGGCACGGGCAGCACCACGCTGGCCTGCAGGTATCTAAAGAGGTTGTTTTCCCGGGCTTAATGGGAAACGGGTGTAGGTGTCGGAGGGGAACGTGTCACTCTGTGGGGCGCTGGGCTGTCGGGGTGGTGCTGGGCCGGCCCCCAGACGGATCCCCAGCTGCGTGCCCGTGCTGGGGCTGTGGGGCGCCGGTGGCTTTGAGGAGAAGGCTGGTTTGTCCCCGGGCTGGGGGCAGCTCCCGTGTCGGTTCCCAGCCTGGCCCTGGGCTGCCTGTGCCGCTTTGGGAAGTTGTTTGTTTGTAGTGCTGGTAGCGACTGCAGCCCCCGCCTCCATCGTGCCTCTCCGAAGCGGCTCAGCGTTTGGCAAAGTGTAGTGAGACTTTGACAAAGACACCAAATGCCAAGTTTATCCCTGCGCGTCTTCACCAGATGAGTACGAAGCTGGGTTTAACCAGCTGAGGAGGCTTTGGCAAAGTTTCTTCTCTTTTAGTACCTCTGCCATTTTGATGGTCCGCCTTAAAAATGAGAACAGTCCCTTTTCTGCTCGGTAGACCCTCCGCCCCCCACTCCGGGGAGCGCGTAGGGACCCTGGGCTGAAGGCTGACTGTGTAGCAGCGCTCCCCAGCCGGCTGGTGGCAATTATCCTCACATACGCCTCTGACTGGGGCTGCCGCTGGTGTGTTCAGACATCTGACTCTGCTTTAGCCCTCATTAAAACCATGTCTGTAGTGAACTGCTTGCCTCACCAGCTACACTTAAAAATTGATTCGGAGACTGGCTGTTTGCCACGCAGCCCTTGATGCAGGAGCTTCCTATAAGGACTCGAAATGAGGCAGTGATTGAGTGGAGTCCGGATGCAATTCCTGACCCTGAAAACCTGTATGCCTCTGCTTCCTCCCGCACTTACGTTACTCTGAAGGAGACTCGCAGTGCGATAGTGAGGTCTGCTTTTTGGCCACTGTCTAATTTTAACAGAGCTTTTGGGTTTTGCATCCTGCTGCGTGGCCAGATGGCCATCGGCCTACGGGGTGATTTGTCTTAATCTTCTTTGGGAGGTGGGAGGAGGCAGTGCCGAGCGGTGGGGGCGAGCGGGTGTCAGTGAACCGCGGGAGCCAGATGAATTTAGATGCGCTGGTTTGCAAACCAGGAGGACTTGCCCTGCTCTGTGGAAACAAATCCTCCAGGACATTTGTGCTTATTGCATGGAAAATCACAGAACTCCTTTCCCTTCCCCTCTCCGCCATTTCCCTCTCATTTTTCCACTCGGTTCCCTGTTAGTTCAGGACCCCATCAAAAGCTGTCTTTATTTTCTTAAGCTCTTCGCAGACCTCGAATCCCTCGACTGCCCCGTCTGCTGGTGCGCTTGGCGGGGTGGCCTGCCCCCCCCCAGCAGTCTTCATTTCCCAATCTGGGCAGCTCACGGGTACTTTGAGACTTGAAGTAAGACTTGAAAACTCATTTCTCTCTGGTCTTCGCTTCGTGGTTTCTCCCTTTTTCTGGGGCTCTTAATTCCATAAAGTCTTTGAAAGAATTCGTGGCAGTAATCACTGTGGCACTTCGTTGCACGGCACAGACGCGTGTGGTGGGGTATGCAGCAGCGCGTGCTTTGACCTTGCGCTGCCGCGACCGATGCGTGCACGGCTGGAGTTAGCGAGGTTGCCTGAGGCTGAACAGAGCTGATTCGGTCTTCTTACCCCTTTCCCGATGCCCTGATATGCCATATCAGCATAAAGTAAAGGAATTAATGGATTAAACAGAAATAATCTGCTAGGCAAAACCAGAACGGGATGAGACCAGCTCAGTAGCACGAGAAATATGATGCTACATGAGGGTCACATAAGTGTGTGTGTGTGTGCAACAACTGTAATACAAGCAAAGGGTATCACCTTTGCTGATGTGAAATAGTTCTCTGCCAGATTACAGTATGAATACTGCATCTCAGTTGTGCATTGGAATGCTGCTCTTGTGTGAAGGGCCTGTGACATGGGTCCTGCGCTGGAGCTGCTGCACATCTTTCCCCTGGGGAAGGAGAGCCTCGAGGGAGGGGGAGCAGCAGGAGGCAGGGCCGGAGGCTTTGCACCTGCAGCGGGTTTGAATGCAGGGACAGAGGAAAACACCGCCTCTGACACCAGAAGAGTTTGTAAATCCACTCCCGGCGATGGCCGAGAGGCTGTTGTAAACGTAGAGGATGGGGATTAGGGGCTCCTGTCGTGAAGAGCGGAGACACGTGTTGGCCATGCTTTTCTGTGGCAGCCCCGAGAGTTCGCTCTGCCCCTCCGCCTCCCCTCGCCCCGGCTCACGCGGGAGGCAGCTCCACGCCGTGTGAATCCGTCTGAGCGTGGGCCGTGGGTCCCGTCCCTCCCGTACACGCGCCCCTGCCTCTGCCTCGCCGCAGCGGCAGCTCGCGTTGAGGTCAGCAGCTGAAGACTTGGGTCTGGCGGGGTTTTTGATAGAGCAGGCTTTTTTCTATTTTTTTTTTTTCTTTTGTAGTGAATCTCAGGGAGCCCTCTCCCTGCACTAGTCCTGCTGCGAGGGCATGGGGGAGAGCAGGAAGGAGGAGGGGGCTGTACCAGGCTGGCCGCGGGCTGGCCGGAGCTGCTGGGACCCCAGACCCTGCCTCTCCTCCGGGCAGGCTCCCGCGGTGCTGCTCTCTCCAGCCCCGGGCGGCCGTCGGCTGCCCCCCCTCCCCGCTCCCTCACCTGCGGCCGCTGTCAAACAGGAGCCAAGGGGGGGTTCAGCTGCTGAACCAACGCTCGGGGCTGCGGGTGGCTGCGCGGGGGGGGCGAGTGGAGCGAGCGTGAGGACCAGAACGGCAGTAGGTACAAATCCGACTTTGGTCGGTGCTGTTGCTGAACTGAATCATTGGGTGAAGGAATGAGATAAAGAGGCTGTTTCTGCGAGCGAGGAAATCAAGCTTTTACAATGCTCGTTAAAAGTCAAATTGAAGGATGAATAAAGGCACTTTGGATATTTAATTAGATATTATTTCTGGATATAACTACTGCAAATAAATCCCTGACCTTTCCTGATCCAGAGCTCAGCAACAAGTGGACGAGCTTATTCGTCTGCTCGGGAGGATTGTGTGTGGTCACTTCCATCCTACAGGAGAGCTGGGGAGGGACTTTTGACAAGGGCATGGAGTGACAGACAAGGGGGAATGGCTTCAAACGGGAAGAGGGGAGATTCAGAAGGAAGAAATTCTTGGCTGTGGGGGCGGTGAGCCCCCGGCGCAGGGTGCCCCAAGAAGCTGTGGCTGCCCCATCCCTGGAGGGGTTCAAGGCCGGGTTGGACGGGGCTGGGAGCGACCTGGGCTGGGGGGAGGTGGCACTGGATGGTCTTCAAGGTCCCTTCCAACCCAGACTGTTCTATGATTCCATGAATAAGTCCTGCTGTACCAGGTCTGCCTGCACAAAAGGGCTCCTGCACGGTGGTTTCCCGCTTCTCAGGTACCTCTGTGCTTGTGTTTATCGGTGATCGGGGGTATGGTAGGCTGTGCCCCGCTGGTCGATGGCGCATTGGTTTAATGCCGTGTCCGTGCTTGGGGAGCGGTTGGGAGCAGCGCTGGAGAGCCCTCCCGCTGCAAAGGGCCCCGGAGCTGCTGTGTGTTCACACATCCTATGGCAGAGGCATCCTGCAACTTGTGTGCTTATGTTGGCTCAGCACTTCAGTGTGCTTGCCCAGAAAAATATAATAGAGCTGGTTTACTGTTTCGCTGTTGCAGGTTCTTGTGCCGTTCATCACACAAGAAACACCACCAGCAGCGAACTCAAAACAAGTGATTAGTGAGGGACGGCACCACGCGAGCCGTGGGTGGCCGGGGAGCTGGCCGCTGGTGGAGCAGCAGTGAATCCGTGTTTAAATAAATGATGTGAACAGGGGGAATGCAAAAGAGTAAAATCGCACCTGCCTTGCTGTGAGGACACTAACAGCCCTGGGCTGCACTCTTGATAAAGTGCAGTTTTTTGTCTCTTGCAACACGGCATTCCCTCAAGTCTGTGCAGACGTAAAGTCATCTGCTTTTAAGCCAAGGCTATGCCTTTTCTACCTTCTGGAGCTCAACATCTTAAATGGTGCAGCTGTACGGAGCCGTGCTGTGTGATCCTGGAGCATCTCCGCTGAGGAGCGGCCGAGAGCCGCGGGGCTCTCCAGCCCGGGGAGGGGAAGGCTGAGAGGGCATCGCGTCAATGCTGATCAGTATCTCAAGGGCGGGTGGCAAGAGGATGGGGCCACACTCTTTCCAGCGGTGCCCAGTGACAGGACAAGGGGTGATGGGCACAAACGTGACCATAAGAAGTTCCATCTCAACCTGAGGAGGGACTTCTCTCCTGTCCTGTGCGGGCGGCAGAGCACTGGCACAGCTGCCCAGAGAGGGGGGGAGTCTCCCCCTCTGGAGCCATTCCAAACCCGTCTGGATGTGTCCTGTGCCACTGCCGGAGGTGCCCCTGCTCTGGCGGGGGGTGGCACTGGGGGGGCTCCAGAGGGCCCTGCCAGCCCTGACCAGTCTGGGAGTCTGGGGTCCTCTGTCAGGTGCAGTCGGGGTAACCCCGCACCTTGCGCGTGGCAGCGGGGAGTGGAGCGGAGCGGGTTGTGGTTCTACCGCAGTCCCCGGTGATGCTCCTCCTGCCTGGTGGGTCCGCGCTGCCGCTGGGGCAGATGCATCACCGGCAGCTCGAGGGCCAGCCGGGGTGAAAAGCCTTTGCTGGAGGTGGCAGGAGGGGAGAGGTGAGGGGACGATAGTGCGCCCTCCCTCCCGCAGCCCCAGCCCAGGGTGCTCATCCCAGCCCTGGAGCCCGCGGGGTCTTTGCGCACCCCTCGCTGTGGGGCTTCTGCCATATGAAGGGTTTCCCAAACTTTTATATAGAAGGGAATTAATTTTCCTTAACAAATAGCTGTCTGCAGGCAGTGTTTTCCACCCGGGGGTGGAAAGCTGACTAAGGGATACGTGCTTCCAGCAGGTAGTTGGGTCTGTGTATTAGTAATTCCTTGAAATTAAATGTGAAGACCTGCAACAGCATGAGTTAATTGAGTTCTACATTCTGTTAACACAAATGTTTTAGATCTTACTCTTGGGCAGAGTCAGCTGCCTTCAGGACATCCTAATTTGCACCAAATAAATATTTCATTTGTGCTAATAAAAGAAGGGGCTGTTCTTGAACTGTGCGCATCTGCATAGAGTGAGGGTAAATGGGATGGAACGTGTAGCATTCATGAGACAATATCGTTTCGCTCGGCTTTTGCATCGCTGGGGGGGGCGGAGTGTCTGCCTCAAGCGTGGCGCAGGCAGGGCACAGGCAGGGCGCAGGCAGGGCGCAGGCATTGGTGGGGGCCGGGGCTGGCGCTGGCTGGCTCCCCCGGGACAGGTCCCTTCCCGCTGGGCACGGGAGATGCTTCAGACAGAGATTTTACCCCAAATTCGTTCCCATCTCCCAGTTTCTATTGCTCTTCCACTGCCACATGTTGTCATCTCTCTCCTCTTTGTGTTATGTTTTTACCTCCACGCTTTCACCTTTTGATTTTTTTACTCCGTTTTCCTTCACAGTTGCTGCTCACAGTTATCTCCCGCTTCTCTCTTCTACTTGTTTCTTTCCCAGTTCTCCTTTTACCGTAGCTTTTGAATGCTCTAACCTCTCATATGGCTTGTCCTTGAAAAAACCTGCATCTGCCCAAAGCCACCTCGAAAGCCCCCAGAAGAGATCCGAGGCAGCGACGGGCCCCACGGCGCGGCCCCCGCGCAGCCTGGGAGGTCAGTCCCGTCCCCAGCCACACAGGCGGTCCCCAGCGAGGGGTGATGGAGATGGCCCGGAGGTGAAGGCATCCCTCCAGCACACCGACGGCTTGGTTAGCTGGGCGGAGAGCTGAGAGGGTCTGTAGGAATTAGCAGGGACGCATCAGCGAGCTGCCCCGGGTGCTGTTTTCAGGGGTTTGTTGTGTCAAAATTAAATGATTCACGTTTTTTTCCAAGCAACCTCGTGTCAGCTTCCCAGACAAAGGTCTCTTCAGGTTATCTCACCTTGATCCTAACTTAATATTTTGACCGACTGCAGACGTAAATCTCTGGCAGAGCCCGGGGCTCTGCTGCTGGGCAGGCGTGGGAGGTGCCGGTTCAGAGCCACGCGGAGGCTGAAGTGAGGGGTTAGCGTTCTGCGCTTGCCTGGGCTACACCTGGTACGAGCTACTGTACTCGTGCCTTTCCTCCGTGAACACCTAATTTATCTCCTTCTTCCTCCCCGCCTCGTTTGAGCAGCGGTACAGCGGTGCTGGGGCTGTCAGCGACGAGGGCGGGATGAGCGTTGCGCTCGGTGTGACGCCGTCCCTCTGCTGGGTGGTTATCGCTTCTCTCTTCTCTTCCCTTTCAGCTGCCCAGTTGGATAATATCGGCTTCAGCATTATCAAGAAATGCATACATGCTGTCGAAACAAGAGGTAGCGCACTTCACCAGATGGTCTTGTTTTGGGGGACGGCCTTGCAGCTGTTTGAGCGGAGCAGTTGCCTACCTGCTCTTTTCACGAGCACAAGCGATTCATTAACCCGCGGAGACCCGCATCAGAGGAACCCCGTAAAACGCTCAGGCGGGTGCCTTTACTGAGATGGGCGCTCGCCCCGCGGCCGGGGTTGGCGGGGGCTCCGCAAACCTCAGGGCAGAGTTAGGAAATAACGCCCTGGACGTGCAAGGTAGGGGAAGGGACCAAAGGTGGGGACTTTGCTTGAGCATCCCTTCGTGCGGTACCACTGCAAACCACTTCCTCTCCTGTGGGGTAACAAACAGATCTGGGTGTCAATCCTTCCCCTAAACCTCTTGGGGAGACTATTTGTATACAGACGGGCTAGCTCGTTAGCGTCTGGGCCCCCGAAATGTGGGTCTGGTTCTCACGTCCACTCACGCCTCACTGATGCCTGCACAAGGTAAGAAAGAGGCCTCCCAGGAAACTTTGGGCGGAGTAGGACTCTGAGCTGGCAGTATTTCTGCCTGTCGCCTGTCACTGGGGGTCTTCTTCCTGCCCATAGGCAACGTAATACGTTGTGGGCTATTCAAAGGTGGCATTTTCCCCTGTAATACTGGCAGCAGTGCAGAAACTGCAGTCCAGAGCAAAGGAGCACCTGGGAGCTACTGGGCTCCCGCAGCATCCCGCAGGAGGGGGAACACCCAGAGGTTTTCATGCTAAACACAGCATGAGATGAGACCAAACAAGTCAAGTGCAGTTCTGGGGGAAGTTTGGAGAGCTCCGGCTGGGAGGCGCGGGACGCCTGACCTGCAGTGCTTCGGTGGGAAGGGGCTTGTGTCACCGTGTCCTTTGGCTGCTCTCTGCCCTAGCAAGTTGCTTGGTTCTCGTTGTTCCCTGGATGAAGAACATGCACAAGTCCCAGACCTCAACCTTGAACAACTTGGCACAGTAAAATTTTCCAAAACTGCCCTTGTCTTGTGCGTGGAGTGCAGATCCATCGTGGTGCAGCCGTACTCCCTCGCTGTAGCGGCGTGGTGGAAAGATGTCCTCGGATCTTTTATTACTGAGCTAGTTGGGGGGGTCATACTTTTAATCAATACATGAAAGCTCTGACATCAAAACCAAATTTACCCTCTTCTATAATTTTGTACGGAGTTGGTGAGAGGGTTTAATTATTTTTGCTATTAGGGAAGCCAAAGAAATGAAAGAAATGTCAGTAGCTCTTTTGACATTCTCCTAATAAGCTCTTTGTTTTTCCTAGGGATCAATGAGCAAGGGCTCTACCGAATCGTTGGAGTCAACTCTAGAGTTCAAAAGCTGTTGAGTATATTAATGGGTAAGTATCTCGTATTTTGTTAAAGGCAAGTAGATTGTGCTGCTTTGAAGTCTTGCCAGCTGAGAGCGGAGGCTCTTGTCGGGGTACCTAATCGTGGTGACTGTGCTCTTAGGGCCACATGCTGTTAGAGGCCGGCAGGTCCCGGGGCACCACTGGCAGGTTGCTAAGGTAGGACTCATGGAGGACATTGCTTTAAAAGGTCTTCTGGTGCAGTCACTGGTGTCCTGCTCACATGCGCTACGAATTTTGGCAGCCTTCCCAAATGCAAACTAAAATCTTCAAAGAAATAGCTGAAAGCTTTGGTTTTTAATCTCCTACCTGCCACGTTGTTCCCAGAATACGTTTTAATTATTTTCTCTTGTGTGTTGCATGCTGCCTGTGGCTCTTCTGACTTTCCCCTTGGACCGTCTTGTGCCTGTTTTAACACGGTCTTGCCCAGACCTTTCAAGCATGCGTTTCCCTCCTGCCTGAGGCACCGGGTCCTGCCGTTCTGGGTGCTCGGGCGGAGAGGAGGTGGCGGGTCACACCATGGCAGAGCTTGGTGTTGACATGGTGGGGCTCCTTTGAGCACTGCCACCCTGCAGCTGCCCAGCAGCCCTCCGAAAGCTCTCCCCACCTCTCGGATGGTACGATGGCAGGAGAGAGGCTGTGGTGGTTGCTACAAGTGCCTTTGTGTTCTGAACAGGCATTCCCTCATCTGGGGACTGGAACATGTAGGAGCAAACAGGTCTTGTGAGTGTCAGTGAGCTGGTGGTCGTTCCTGCTGCAGGTCTGGGACCACTACAGCTGACTTTTCCTGGAGCGGTTCCTTGTCGGTGGTGTTGGGTTCCCATCACCCCACAGTCGTGCAGAGCCCCGTGTTGGGTCACGCTTGTCGGTCGGCGTTGGAGAGTCTGTAGCCCGACTCCCAGCCCAGCTTCTGTGTCAGCTGTAGCCCAAGGGTTATACTTGACCCCAAAAGAGATGCGAACCATTCCCCTCTGTGGTCTTTTCGCTGCCTTCCCAGCCCTTGGCCCCTCCAGCAGGACCTCCCCTGCTCCACGTGCCCTTGGCCGGGTCCAGGCTGGAGCTGATGTGTGACCATTTCATCCCCTGAACTATCAGGTGGTATTTCCAGCTGCAGCCCCGCGGCAGTCTGTCTGTCCGGACACGCAGGAGACAGACCTTTGAAGAACCATTTTGAGCAAACATACACTTGGGTTGGAGCAGCGGCAGCTGCCCTCTGCCAGTCCCGGCTCAGGCGTCTCAGACCTGGCAAAACCCCGTGTGAAATAGGTGTAGTAATGAGGAAACAAATGCTTAATAATTTGTTGACGGTCTTACGAACCTTGGGGGAAACGAGTGACATTTGTGGTCTTATTCCTCTTCCCATTCGCTTATTGTCATTCCTTCGCAACGTGACTTCCTTCCCCTTCCCTTCACAAAATGCCAGCGCTCCTGTCTCTCTGTGTATTTCTACTTGCAAAAAGTTTTCATCTGTTGTGTTTCACTTTCGACACCTTTCCTTCTCCTCTACCAATTCCCCCTTCTTTTCCCACCATTAAGATGTTCACTGAGCAAAGCCCATGGTGGCTGTTACGGGTGTCGGCGTTAACCTATGCAAAATTGATAATGTAGGGATAATTAGGAAACAGAAGGGTAAGGCTCTAAATCAGAGGCTGACGCAAGGGGACCTCTCTGCACCGGTTTTGCTGTGGCATTTGGAAAGTTCACGGCAGTCACAAGAGCTGGTGACTGACTCTTTCTCTTTTATTAGCAGAAGTTTGGCATAGGTTCTGGGGCATGTGCATATGTCCTGCTCGCCGCCCAAGTACAGCAGATAAGCCGGAGCTGTCTCATGGCACACGCATTTGGCACTATCGCGGTAGCGCATCGGTTAAAGAGCATTGCTGCCCACTGATAAAAATAGGCCGGGGATTGGGTGCCCCAGGGTGCAGCGGGTCTGACGTGCCGGGTCTTCTGCTGATGCTTTTCGTGCCGCCGTGCGTCACCTCGCGAGCGAGCGGAGCGACGGATCCTGTTTGCTGCTCGCAAGGGCGGTCTCAGGCCGTGTCAGTTCTGGGTCGAGGTGGCGGGGCTGCGCCAGGTGCCAAAACTTGCTTGGTTTGAGAGCTCTCCGGAGCTGGGAGGGATTCGAAGTTCTGGACACCATCCAGCATCCATTATCTCTTCAGCGACTGAAGCCACTCAGCTGTTGACCTCGTGTCTCATAATGCGGTGATATATCGTCGGTGGTTTCACTTTGTCCCGGCACGTCTTCCTTAGTTGTCGGGGCTGGAAGCCCCATCAGCGGCGAGCGCGTGCCGGGGGGTGCTGGACACGGGACCCCCTTTGGGGATCTCCTGTGCTGGTGATTGCCGGGACACTTTGCAAACCCGTGACTCCGTATCTTTCTCCGAATCGCAGGCGATTAAATCATCTCCGACAATCCCAGCGCTGGGGCTGTCTGTAAAGTCGGTGCCAAATGGAAACGTGTCCATTCCCAAATCCCCTTCTGCTCTGGGCTGTGCTGGAGGCTCGGACCTCCTGCCGGTAGCGGCACTGCTCTGCTCGATCACGGGTGTTCGGATCCAGCCCTCGTGAACGGAGCGGCCAAATTGTGCTTCCAACTTCAGGTTTCCCTTATATTTAGAAATGAATGTGGGCAGCGCTACTGATTCACTTACAGTTTAAATGGCAAAAAGATCGAGTTTCCCCGAGCGGTGGCGGGTGTCGGTGACGCTGCCGGGAAGGCCTTTGGCACGCGGTGTCTCCGCAGGAGGTCGGCCCCGCGCTGTGCCGACTGCGGAGCAGAGCCTTCCCGTGGGCAGCGGCCGGGTCGGGGACAGCGCGGGTCTGGGGCTCGGGCAGGACAGCTTGTCTTTGTCCAGACTGGGGTGAAGCGGGGGCTGTGCCTCCCCCAGGGCTGGGGGGAGGCAGGTCCTGCGTGACGGAGCGAGCTGCCTTTCCCTAGCCTCCACCATCGCCACCAAAATGAGTTCAAACTCCAACAAATAAACTTTTATGGGTCGGCGCTCCCATGGAAGGGTTTATTGCGGGAGCGCATGTGCGCAGGGCAGTGGTGGTACCAACAGAGCTGCCGCTGGAACCCGGCGCGAAGAGCGGAGCATTGCAGCCTCCGAGGTGCTCTTGGCGCTCCGTCCCAGCGTGAGCCATCGGGGCTGGTGAGTGGGGCTCCCTACGGCCCCGCGCGGCTGCGTGCCCTCCGGCCGCCCTGGAAATCTCTCGAGCCACCTGAGCGCGGGTGAGAGTTACAGCTGGGGGATGAGGCGGTTCCCCTTGCCGTGGAGAAATCGGTGGGGAATTGAAACCCGCTGTCTTAGGGGAGCAGCTTCTCCGTCCCCAGGAAGCAGATGGAGAAGTTCTGAAAGGGCTTCAGGCAGCGGCCGCGTGGGATGTGCTGTGCGGCAGCCGGGGCCGGCGGGGGCGGCTGCCTCGGGGGGAGTCCCCGGCGTTGCAGGCGAGTGTCTTGCTGTGGTTCCGTCATGGCTGTGGGATTGGGGGTGTCTGGTCGGTCTGGGCTTCCCTCCCACCCCTCCCTGCCTCGTGGCGCCTGTCCCGTCACCCGGGGTCTGCAGGGACCACGGCACCGAGATGAACGGTGTGCCCGTCCCCTCCGCTGCTGATGCTGTTTGCCTCCAGGAAGAAAACAAACCAGCAACACAAATCCCCTTTTTGGGGGAGTGGGAGTGGGAATGGATTCCCCCCACCCCCGAGTTTCTATGTAGATCCTGCCATAAAAACACACGTTCTTATTTCTTCTTGATTTGGATCTGTAGTGCTGCAGTTCCCTTTTCTTTCCGCAAATATCCCCCGCCTGAGGCTGTAAGTGATAACCCGCGTTGGTCTCGCCACCCGGGGGGAGCCGGGAAGCGCTGTCCTGTGTGGCGTCTGTGACCGCGCGGAACGGGAGCGGGGTGCTGCTGCCGTGGCTGGCAGCGTCGTGGGGTGAGCAAAGTGCTTTCTGCAGTCTCTGCTGGAATAAGCAGCTCGGGGAAGTTAATTTTCCGCTCCCTTTCCCCTCACCCTTTCACTTCAGCCTTTTCCGTATCTGCTAAGAGACGTCAGATTGGTAATTTCCAGCGATAAGCAACTTCAGGGCTAATAGCGAATTTGCCCCGTGGGTGTTTTTACTGCCGGGTTTCACACTGACACCAGTTCCCGGGGAAGCGTGTCCTTGTGCGGGGATGGGAGCTCGCGGTGGGGCTGGCTGCCGCCTTCTCTAGCGGGGGAGGCAGATGCTCCATCTGTAACCTACAAAGCTAACTTTTTGCAGACTCATAAATTTGAAGGTCGAGGGGAACTGATTAACTGCGCCGAGTCTTTTCATGAGACCGACCGTAGAATTTTGCCTAGTGTTTCGGGAATGAATCATGCCTATAAACTCCTGGATGAGCTTTGGCAAAGACATCCAGTCTTGAGTTGTTTGTTCAACTTTGGTGAAGGCCTTGCTATTAAAAAGGGTTTGGTTTTTTTTTTTAAAAAGGGTTTTTTTTAAAAAGCGTTTTTTTGTGTGTTTTGGTAGTTTTTTTTGTTACTCTGCCAAGCTTATCTTTGTTAAAATTGCCTCCTTAAAAAGGTGGTGCGATGGGAAGTTGCTGTGGCATTGCAGAGGAAGGATGGTGTTCATTTGCGTGATTGCTGTGAGACACGTGATCTTTGTGTGAATATACATTTCTTAAATGTTTACTTTTTCAAGTGCTCCTCTTGATGTTTTTTTTTAATTAAAATAAACCCTCTGCCCTAAGGGAAAGCCTAACTCTTATTCAGTGCATTCTTTTAATTACTTTTAAAATTACACTATGCTTACCTATTGCTTTAAAATTCAAAAGCGCATTATAGTGTCTGTGAAGAGACAAATACCCACTGAGCTGAATCCGTGGGACCAGATGGCGTCGGCAGCTGTATCTGGCGTCAGGCTCGGCCTTGGCCGCGGCGAGTGCCTCTCTGCGCCTGCTCCGGCTCTCCGGGGACGCTTGGCACCTCCCTATCGCTGGAAGGACCCGCACCGGTGTCTCCCGAGGTCCCCGCAGAGGTTTCCCGGGGTTTTTGGTGGGAGCGGGATCCCCGGTGTGTTTCCAGGTCCTGCTCGCCCGCGGCTCGGGGCCGTCAAAGCCTTCAGGAGCGCTGAGAGGTGCCGGGACCGAGCGGGCAAAGAGCGTTTGTGAAGCAGCATCCGAGCAGGAGAGAAGCAACGTGCTGACGCCTGCAAACGGGACACGCTTGTGCCCCGCTCCTACCTCCTGCCCGGCCGCCACCGCCACCGGCGCGGGGCTCCTGGCTCCTGGCGCGGCGCAGTCGCCGTCCTTGGTCTTGGTCCTCGGCGCTGCGCGTGGAGTATCCGGGGCCGGGTCGCCCCATGCCCGTGTGATGGTGGCTGCCCAGCTGACGGCTGTAATTGTCAGCAAAGCTTTAAAACTAAGCTGCCGCCGGCGTTGGTGTCTGCTAGGGGCGGGCCTGCGCATGGCGGCGGGCACCGAGGAGCGCCCCCGGTGCGGCCGGCTCGGCTCCAGCCCCCGTGGCGGCGGGGTCCCGGTGGGGGTGGAGGTGCCGAAGAAGGGAGCGGTCGCTGCTTCCTGAGGGCCCTTTTATTGTCAAAGCGTTACGGTGTTTTCACAGAAATCAGTAAAAATAGCGCCTTATTGATCTCACTACGGAACGCTGTGCAAACAAGCCTGGCTTCCTGACCGGGGCCGGGGGTGGCCGAGGGCAGGGAGAAGCCGAGAGCGGCAGATTCCTGCGAGCACAGTTTGGGTTTGCGGGCGGCGGGTTTGGATCCGCCTCGGGAAGGAACGGGCTGCTGCTCCGCAGCCTCCGCGCCCAGAACATCCGCGTGGCTTCTTGATTTCTTTAAAGGAATTTTTAAAAGGAAAGATAGGAGGGGGTAAAAATGCAGAAAGGAAGGCAAGGCCCCGGAGAAGATGGAGAAAAGTATGCTGCGATATTCGACAATAAATAGAGGCGCGTCAGAGGCTCCCTGGCCCCAGACACTGGCGCTGTGCAGAGCTGGAGACCGGAGGGCGGCTCCGCGGTTCCCGTGGGACCTGCGAGCCGGAGGCAGGAGTCCCCGGGCAGAGCTGGGGTGGGGGGGATGGGCGCACGCTGCCGGGGTGCCGAACCCCCTTGGCACGAGTGCCGGGAGCGCGGCGGGGCGCGAGGCCGGCACCCAGGCAGTTACCGGTCATGGGACTGGATTTCCTCTGGGCGCATTGGCATCGGGGCTGTGCGGGTGCCCGGATCCCACGGAGCGGTGCCGGGGGCTGTAAGCACAGTGTGATGCAGAGGTGCCGAGCTGGCCCAGGGCTCCTTGCACCGAGCCACGGCCATCATCTCTGCTGATGCCAAGTGCCGGGAAGGGTTGGCTGAGCCTGTGTGTGGCACTGAGCTGGTGGCACCTCACTGCCATCAAACCCGCTGTGTGCCCTGGGGTGCTGGTTTGGCCTTTGCTGGGACAGATGCACTCCAGGGCTGCCCCAGGGACCTGCCGGCACCTGGGGAACGCAGCCGACATCAGCATCACCTAAAGTAGCTCGTGCCTGTCGGGTATCCCTCACTGTCACTTGTCAGAGCCAAAGCGATCAAGAGAATCATAGAACGGTTTGGGTTGGAAGGGACCTTGAAGACCATCCAATCCCACCCCCTGCCCTGGGCAGGGCCACCCCCCCCCAGCCCAGGTCGCTCCCAGCCCCGTCCAACCCGGCCTTGAACCCCTCCAGGGATGGGGCAGCCACAGCTGCTCGGGGCACCCTGCGCCAGGGGATCACCGCCCCCACAGTCAGGAATTTCTTCCTCAGATCTAATCCAAACCTATTGTTTTCCAGTTTGAAGCCATCACCCCTCATCCTATCACTCCATGCCCTTGTCAAAAGTCCCTCCCCAGCTCTCTTGTAGGCTCCCTTTAGGGACTGGAAGGAAACTAGTTATTGCCAGAAAGCGTTTTGAAGATCCGTTCATGTTTGTACCGAAGGCAGCCACGGAGGGTAAATCCTGGAGCAGCAGGGTGAGCAGGGAGCGGCTCGACCTCGCCTCTGCTCGACGGTGGGACCAAGGACCTGGGAAGAACTGTCCTTGGAGGACGGCAGTGCCAGAGGTGTGCGCACATCAGCTGTGGCTTGGACACCTCCACCCCACGGCCGTGCTCGCCGGCCGTGCTGGCAGCCAGCTCTCCGCAGTGACACGTGCCGTGCTTGGGGACAGGGGGACAGGGGGCAGGAGCCGTGGCGAGCGGCTGCGGTGGGTGGACGTGGATGGCCGCGCAATCTCTGTCATCACCCGCTGACATTCCACGCTGAGGGCCTGGCACGGTCTCGTGTGTCGCGAGGTCTGGGCTGGGTTCCCCCGGTGCCGGGAGGTTTGCCGTTGTACCCGATGCTCCTCGAGGCTCGGTGCTCGCGGCGGCTCAGGGGCTGCTACGGAGCTGGAGGAGGGCGAATCGGGTGTTTAAAAATTAAAGATGGCAAGAAAAAGCCTGCGGTGGGGAGGATGGAAAACAGAATAGGATGACATCAAGAGGCCAAAGGTGACAAAACAAACCGCAGCGCAGTTCTGCTGTGGAGCCTCTGCGCTCTGTGCCCTGCACTGCTTCAGAACACCCCGGGTGCTTCTCCTCTCCCTCGCCGCCAGCGCAGCTGGAGCCAGGCAGCATCGCTGCCCCCCCCACGTATGTCGGCAGCGGTGAGAGGCTCCCGGGTCCTGGTGGTCCCCAGGGACCCTGCAGGCGTTCCTGCTCCAGAAGGCGATGGAGCTTCCCGGTCCAAGGCCACCTGGCAGCCAGCGTCGGGCTGGCGCTTGGTGGCACGTTCCTGGAGCTGCCTTCCAACACCCTCCGCTCGGGTCGGGCGGCTCCGGGGCCTCTTCCCCACCTCGGGCGGGAGAACACGCCGCCTGCTGTCCCCCTGCGTACCCGGGCAGGGTTCCTGCCTCCGCCACCCCGTCTGTCACAGAGGCTGTGCCACCGTTGCTGCTGTCGCTCACGTCGGTTCCGGCTGTGGCAGTGCCTTGCAGCCTACTCGGGGCTGGGATTTCCTGCCGAGTCCTGGGGGTCTCCGTTTGTCTGGGTCCGTGTCGTGTTTGTGCCCCGCTCTGTCACCACTGTCGCTGAACACCCATCTCCTGCACCCTGTGTAGTGTCACAATGTCACGCTTTGAGTCAAACTGCTCATCTCATTGCTCATATTTAATGTTTTTCTTTTCTTTTCCTCGACCCGTGCAAGTGAGTGTGGCCCGTCTCGCCTAACGGCCTCGGCGTCGCTTCGGAAGTGTCTGTTGGGGATCAGCTTGTGCTCACTGGGCTGGGGAATAGCAAATAAAAGGGGACGTGACAGTCCTCCCACACAGCTGAGCTGGTGTGAGCTGGTATTATCTTCACTTTGGTTCACTTTTTTGTCTTTTTTGTCTTTTTCCTTAGATCCCAAAACAGCCACAGAAACAGAAACAGAGATCTGTGCAGAGTGGGAGATAAAGACCATTACCAGTGCACTGAAAACTTACCTGAGGTAAGGCAGAAAAGCCTCGTCTGTCGTGGGGCTTCGGGGTGGGTTCGGTGATGCTCTGGGGCGTTACTGCCTCTTATTGCAGATCCTTAACAATAGCACTTAAATAGAAACAAAAGAAGAAACTGCTCTTGGAGAATTTATCCTGACTTTTCCCTTGACCCTCCGGCATGTTTGAGTAGGATCTGGGGAGCACGATCAGCTGTCTGCCAGATGCGTGTATCGTGATTTTAAAGGGTCGCCCTTGTGTCCCCTGCCTTGATTTAAGCTTTTCCCTAAGCTTTTCACGGTGGGCTTCTGCCTCGTGAGCGTGTGGCAGAAGGTGAGTCGGAGCTCCTCTAAGGGCTGTGGCTGTAGCGCTTTTTCAGCCCGGGGCGCTGAGTTGGCTGCAGCAGTAGTTTCTGCAGACAAGGTGATGCCGTTATCACCGTGGGTCATCTTCCCAAAGAGTGAGTTTGTTGGCAGCAGTCAGCATCTTATTACCTGCTTATGTGCTTCTGCCCGTCATGACTGCAGCTTCTTGCTGCTGCTCTTCTGCGCGTTGGGTTTTATTTGAGAGAGAGAGCGAGCGCACGAGAGAGAGGCTAAATCCAATTAGGGTGATGAGTATAATTAGCTTGGTGGATCTCAGCCTAGAAAATCATAAAACACTACATAATTTTGCATGATTGGCAACCTTTGCTCCAGAGTTTGAACTGTTTGCAAAGCAACGAAGGCTGTCGGCAGCACCAAGATGTCCCGGTGAAGGGATGTGGAAGTGGGAGGGCAGAATGGGGGATTTAATGGGAACGGGACTGTTAAAGTTTTATGCCTAGGCTTGTTTCTCTTTTAAATTTATTTTTAAACTCACTTGGAAATCGTGGGCTCACTAATGTTCCGAAACTCTGTGTTACTGTGTTACTGAAGGAATGCTAAAATTAAAAATGAATGTAGTGTGGTGCAGAAAAGGGAGGAAGAATAAATCAAAGGTACTTCAATAGATCTTATTCCTTCTGATGGGGGGAATTAATTAGAGTTGCTATTGCTTAATTCTGCACTTTTAAAAATACAGCTGAATTTATGGTAAGGGCAAAGCTTTGCTTCGGTGGATTGTGTTACTGAGATGTGTTTTGTGTGTGTTACCGTTTTATCTTCCAGAATGCTTCCGGGGCCGCTCATGATGTACCAGTTTCAAAGGAGCTTCATCAAAGCAGCAAGTGAGTTTGTTGATGTTTATAGCACCGGTCTGAAAAGGGAGCATAATTTGCAAGTCACTGAGCATAACCTCTGCCCTGGTGCTTCCCCACCGACCTCCTTGTTCTTAAGTCCCGGAAAGCAGAATACAGACCGGGAGACACGGGGCACGTTGTTGTTTGGGACTTCACCAGATGAAAAGGAAAGGCGGATGGTGCCGGGGGAGCAGCGAGCTGGCGGGTGGCAGTGGCTGCTGCTGCAGTTCTCTCTTATTTTGACCATCATCTGCCAAAAAGAGGGAGGCCATTGATCAAACACCACCTCCGGTGTTTTGATGAGATCAGTTGCGGTTCAGATGCCTGTGCCGCTTTCTTTTCACTGCCCCAGGCGGGCGCTTTGTACGACAGCAGGTAACTCTCTGTTGGCGGCTGTGCAGCCTGTGCTGGGGCACAGGGACGGGGGCTCAGGAGGGCTCACGTGGCCACATCGGGGGTGGCCTCCTCGAACAGCTCCGGCTTAGGCTGTCGGGGCACCTGCGGACCCAACCAGCTTGTTGAGGACCAGATGCCAGAGCCTGGCCGGGCGCTGTGCTGAGCGCATCCTGACGGTGCTTGGGAACACACTGAACGGCAGCGTGCTGACGTTCCCGTTGCTGGACAAAGAGAAACTCTCTGGTTGCAGCCAGCCCCTTCCCTGGTCACAGCTGGCTTTTCACATGGCTGGCATCTGCCTCAGCTCGCTGTTTCAGCCCATTGGTTTTTCCTTTTGGCAACAACCGGTTGGAATTGGTAGAAAGGAAAAGTGCGGTGGGACCCGCAGCGTGCCCGGGGGTCGGGTGGAGTGGGTCCCCAGGAGGGCTGTCGGTGTTAGTTCGGGCCCGCACGCCGCTTTCCAGACCAACCCCCCCGATGCGGAGATAAATCATCTTCTATTTCCCATGCAGAACTGGAGAATCAGGAGTCCCGGGTGTCAGAGATCCACAGCCTCGTTCATCGGCTCCCGGAGAAAAACAGGCAGATGCTGCACTTGCTCATGAACCACTTGGCAAAGTACGTTTATGACTGATATGTTTTTCTCTCCTTTTTCCACTTCCTCTGAAAGTTAATAGTGGTAGAAAAGTTTCCTTGTGTGTGCGTGTGCGGTGTTGAGTCATATCTGGTCGGTGAGTGAGTGGAAACCCGCGTGTGAGTGGAGCGCGGGCGCGGGGCGGGAGCGAGGGAGGGGGCCTTTCCCGCGCCCCCGGCCCTGCCCTGCCCTCCCTCTGCGGCCGTGCCGCGGCCCCGCGGCGGCAGGAGGAACCCACACCCTACTGGGAATGGCTTTCAATGGCACGGTAATGGGGTTTGGCTGTGCAGACGGCAGAGCGGAGGGTAGGCTCCTCGCTGGGTTCCAGACCAAGCCTGGTATTAAAGGACTAAAAGCTATTTCGTCGCTACAATAGACGACCGCTCCCGCGTGTATTTTCTGCCTTTGTGCGACCTGATTAATCAATACTTGTAGGTCACCTTGAAACGTTTCGAGGGCAAAGGAGTTGAGTAATTTTTTTTCTTTCAGTGATAGAGCTGACCTATAATTTCCCATCTTCTTCCTGCTCCTGCAGGTTACCATGGAAACCTTTGATTAGTCTTGAAAAAGTGAAAGCATCATCAGGTGTTTGTGCCAGCCTCAAGGCTGCGGGGTCGTACCTGCCCTCGCTGCTCGCACCGGCGCTGCGGGAGCAGGAGGGATGAGGCAGGACTCGGAAACCTGGGGAATGGGTTAATCGGCATAACCGTTCGGAAGAAGGTCTGGGAGAACCTGAAGTTATCTGCTTAGGAGAAAAAATGACAAACGATACTTGAAATAGGCTTAAAAATGACTCCAGATGCTTTCTTCTGACACGGGTTTGTATCTGTTCCACGGACTCCCCGGCACGGCTGTTACAAACCAAAGAGCTGGTTCAGATCTCGGTTTCAAAGCCTTCTGCATTTACAGGCTCGAGCCAAGGGCCGGGCGGTTCCAGGTACTCCCATCGGCCAAATATGCGTGAGGAATCTCATAACTGCTTTAGTGCTTTTCATTTAAAGGAAAACCTGGTGGTGTTTGAGTGAGAGGCGTGGAGAGGGGAGGCAGGTAACACAATGGGTTTCACGCTGCTTTAGTAGGGAAGGAACTAAAACAAAACACAAACAATGAGCGTGGTGGTGCGTGCTATATTAGGAAGAGAAACGGCTCATAGTGGTTGTTTAATGGGAAAAAAATTATCTCGGAGAAAGGCAGGAAGCGGAGGAGCGAGAGCCTGCTCTGCTGAGCTCGCCGCCCTGCAGGGGCTCTCCTGGCCCCGGCGCCGTTCCCGGGGGGATCCCGGGCTGCGGGGGCAGAGGAACAGCCAGGGGCTCTCCCGCATCCCTCCCGTGTCACTCCTCCGGCCCCTGCTCTCCCGCCGCGCGCTGCCGGGCCGCCCGGCGAGGAGCGCCTCGCTCCAGGAGCACCAGGAGGGCAGCCCGGGCTGGGAGTCGTTGCTGCGGCTCTCGTCAGCGAACCGCTGCCATAAAGCCGGATTAAAGATGTGGTGGCGGAGATGAAGTTTCACGTCTGCAGCAAATGGTTGAAGGGAGGGAGAGAGTGGCAGAAGGGACGGGGCTCCGGCTGCCCTGGGCGACCTGCGCGGGGAAGGGGGATGCTCTGGGCTGGGGAGCGGCGGGGTTGGGGGGCTGCCCCGTCCCCGGCGAGGGGAGCCGAGAGCGGCACGTCCAGAACACGGGCAAAACCACGGGGCCCCTTCCTGGGCCTGCCGAGCCGGGCTGCGCGCCTCGGAGGGGATTGCCTCATCTGTTTCTGTTCGGTTGGGCTTTTTTATTTTATTTTAAGTAATGTATGAATAATCAAGATTTGCATTTTTATCAGATGAGCTAAAAAAATATTTCTCACAGTATTACTGTGGGGATCTCTTACACTAAAAGCAGAAGTCAGTCTCTATCAGTCAGATAGAGACCGAGACTCTGTCCCACGTTCTCTTACATCTCCTGGTTTTTTGGTTTGTGTGTTCGCCGTTGCTTAGTGAAAAGGGACGGGGGGCTGCTCGTGTGGTGTGGGGCTGCCATTAGTAGCAGTAATAAAACCGCCCTAATACAGCCGATACATTAAAAAATGGCAATGTTTAACACAAATTAAATGTCAGTTGGTGTAAGTGCCTCGGAGGTGCCTGAGCAGCAGAGGAGAGGGCAATGCAGTGGGTTTCCCGCGGTGGCTGGGTGCCCCCCGCAATTCGGCGGGGGCGAGAGGGGCTCGTCTGCCCGCTCCCGGGAAAAGCGCATCCCCGGCACGGGAGGGGAAGGGAGAGCTGGAGGTGGGGGGAGGACAGATCCCAGGGACAGGCACAGGCAGGGTGGAGGGAGGGGAGTGTATAAATAGAAAATGAAGTTGATTTCTGCCTCTTGCTGTATTTCTAAGCCTATTTGCGCTGCCTCCCGTCTCACGTTCAGGTGTCCAGGCAATTATCCCCTGTGAAACACAGAGCGTGAGCAATCCCTGTCCGTGCTCCTGCGTCAGGAACGTAATGCTGCAAATTTCCTCCTCTGCTCTACAGACCCCGGTTCCAGTGCAACTTGCTATTATGGTGTTATTCTTTGACCCATGAGTAGGTGAAACCTTTAATTTTCCTTCTTGTGACATGTTCACGGTGTCAGGATTCCTGTGATAAACCCAGCTGTGATTTACTGTTCCCGAAAGAGAGGAGATCTCTTTGTTCTGTTGTCTTTCCAAGGGGATCTCTGCAGAAAAGCCTGAATTCCCGCAGTCCGGAGCATGCCAGCGAGCCCCGTGCCTGCCTGTGCTGGCCCTGCCAACGGGCATGTCTGCGGACGCGGCAACTGAGGTTAGGGAGACTCTGGTCATCTAAAAAATTGCCTGCTTTCTCTTGTCTCGGGCCAGGATAGCCTGTGTCTTTCAAAGAACTGAAAGGCAAACTAGCACGCATCTTCTTCTGTACTTCCAGCCGTTTTGGTACCGGAGCCACTGTTGCTGCATCAGTCTGTTACTTCTCGCAGCTTTAATGTTTGCAGGGGACGGCTGGTGAGAGCCCTCCTCATCCCTGGCTTTAAAACTAAATACACTTTTTAAAAAGCTACATGAGGAACCGCTGGCAGGAGAGGTGGCGAGCTCGCTCTGAGCCTGCGTGGTACCCGAGCGCGTGTGGCAGTGCCGCTGCCCCTCGCCCCGCGCGCTCCCCGCTCTCCCAAATGCCTTCTCCAGCATCGTTTTTCAGCAGTTTGTGCCCAGCCTTCCCGGGGCTAGTCGGGGCAGCAGGCTCGAGGTCCGCACGGCGCCGGACTCCTCATACCGCCTTCAGGGTTTTCTCTTTTTATTCTGGGATTTTTTTTCCCCCACTGTTTCGAGTTGGGAAAGGAGGAAAACACTACTTCCTCGGTGCTGCAGAGCGGCTCGGGCGCAGCAGGCTGTCCCGCAGCACGTCACCTTAGCAACACGCTCCCGCTCGCAGGCTGCGCAGTTGTTTTGCTGCAGATATCTCCTTTTGGCCCAGCACCTATCTCCAAGAATGGCTACGCTGTAGTTTCAAATGCTTTTTTTATCAATAGAATGTGCCGCCTCTGATTAAAACAATTTTTTTTTTCTCCCCTGCCAAATAAGCTAAAGCAGTTCAAAGCGCAGCGGAGGTGCGCGGTGCTGCCGGGCTCGTCGGTGGCTGCACCGATGGTGCTGCCGGGAGCGGAGCCGGTTGCAGAGAATTGCCATTTTGGTTAGTGGAGCTGCTATATCATCGCTGTCTTTTTCTTCTCTTTCCATGTGCTTTAAGTAATAAATGCTTTGGAGGTGCAGAGCAGGAGGATTTCACTCTGATTATCTTTCATGAACTTGGGAATTATTTTTTTTTGCCTGGACATAATTTGACATCTGAGCCTGGCTTTGTTCCTGTAGCAGTGAGCTCCAGGTTCTCCGGTGCAGGTGGGGCCGTGCCCGCGCTCCCCGCGGCGGCTCTGCGTCGCTCCCTGCTCCGCGCGGCCCCCGGCCCCCAGAGGAGCAGGGCTGCCCCTGCCTGCGCGTCCGCTCCTCGCCTGGCAAAAGGTCAAGACAATTAAGGAGGCTGCAGAAGAAATGTGTGTACGTGTATTTAGCAGAATTAATTATCTTTAATCATTCACAGCTGTGGCCTGGCCAGCAGCGACGAGTTCCCTTTGTTTTTGCTGCAGTGGTGTTTTCTAGTTTACGTGTTTTAACCAACATGATAGCGATTGCTATCTCTAGCACAACTTGTTTTCCACTTATCAGTGTGGATGGTTTCCATGGGCTCTGCGGGGCGGCTGCTATCAGCCACAGCCCAAAGATGCAGCAAAACCCACCCTCCGTGGCAGCCCCTCGGCGGGACGGGGCAGGGGCTGGCGCGCAGCCTTTCGGAGGGCTCTCTGCTGAACCAGGGAGTGTTGGCAAACGAGATGAAGAAAAAAATCCTCCCGGTCTTCTGCCTAAAAATACAACCCGGCACTTGTTTTCCTTCGCGTGGAGCAGCGCCGTCCTTGGCAGCCCCGCGCCGTGCTCCCCGGGCTGCGCTGCCCGCGCAGAGCCCCGCGGGGTCCCCGCCGCAGCGCGCTGCCCGCCGTGGGGTGCTCTGTGCCCGGCGGCTTCAGGAAACCCACCGAGGCACCTGGGCAGGACTCGGGGCGGCTGCTTCCGCAGAAATGCGCTTTTCCGTGGGTTGTTTTCCCCGCTTCCCCCCGAAGGTGCAGCCGGCGAGGAGGCTGACGCCTCTTGGCACGGCAGGTCTGATTTCATCCCCGTGGCAGCTGTTTATGCTGCTGTCTGGTAACTATTCATTTGCTTGATTTATGTATTACTTCCAGTAAGTCATTCTTGTCCAGGACATTCTGGAAATTTCCACTAGCCGCTGAGGCCTCTGAGATGCACTTCTCTCATATGCTCCTCGCCTGATTTGGCTGCCAAAAGAAAATAGCGAGCGAGCTCTCTGACCCCGCGCGGCCGGGCCAGGCAGCGATCCTCCCGCGCTGCCGCCCGCTCGCCCCGCTTGGGAAATGCCATTTTTTTGCCTGGCGCCTGGTTCTGATCCCTTTGGATCGCGGCACCGCTGGGTCCCGGGTGAATCCCGCAGGAGTTCGAGTAATCCCAAAGGATCCCAAAGGATCTGGGTGCTCCCATGGGTGGCAAAAGGCACATCACACGAGAGGTGATGCCCCGCAGTCACGCTCTGCCGTGCGGGAGCGGGGAGAGTCCTGCCTGGCGCTCATCGGTCCCGGGTCAGGCTCGTGCCCTGCTTTTTCCCCCTCTCTTTCCATTTCTTCCATTCCTCCTCCTCTTTTGTTTATCATCTGCTTTGTGCCTTGGTTTGGAGCATTGAGTCCTGGTGCCCAGGGAGCCGGGATGGGTGCTGCCGGGGGCTGCAGCGTGCTGAGCGCCGTGCCTCTGTCCCGTGCCGGAGCCAGTCCCATGCCGGAGCTGATACCGGTGCCACCAGTGCTGCTGGGCATCCCCAGAGCTCTGCCGAGGCATCCTCAGTCCCACTTAACCCAGTACCCTGTCTCGCTGCCGGCCGGTACGGGCAGTTTGCGGGAGATGCCGGGGGGCGTGAGCCCAGCCTGGCGGCAGCTCCCCACAGCTCCATCCCCACCGCGGCGGCCGGGGAGCGATGGTGCTGTCCATCCCCTGTTGGTGTGTGTGGAGGTGTATTCCCGTGTCGGTGCTGCTGTGTGCGTGCGTCGCCTGTCCGTACCCGGGGCACAAGGCGTGAAGCAGCATACAGAGTAAGGGAGAGGAAAAGTTTAGGCTGATCGTGCCAAACCAAACCAAACCAAACCAAACCAAACCAAACCAAACCAAACCAAACCAAACCAAACCAAGAACATCCTCAGTCTTGAAAATACAGTTCTAAGCAACTACTTTAAATCATCCTCTTCCTGATTGGAGCCCAGCCCGCTCAGATCAATAAGAATCCCTTTTGTTTGAATGCTTGGACGTGATAGCAAGTATAGCCACTTGTCTGTTTATGTTTCTGTTCCTGCGTGGGAACAGCCGGCGGCCGCGGGAGCAGCAGTGCAGCGGGCGCCCGGCAGACGGCGGGAGAAGGGGCTCGGGAAGGAGCAGCCGGGCGAAGGGGACGGTGACGGCTTCGGCAGCGCGCCGTGCCGGGGAGCCGTCCTCGCTCCCGGCCCCGGGGGACCAGCCCCACACATCCTCCGAGAGTCCCTCCTCCATGGGGTCGGGCTCTGGGCAAATTCTGGGGTGTTTTTAACGTTGGAGATGGGCGGCGGATGAGCGATCGCTTTGCAGATTAGTGTGAAACCTTAGCGCGCCCGTGTTGCCTGGCTAATTTAATTACAGCGTTTAACTGGAACCACCTGTAGCTCAGTGGAAAGACAAAGGCCGCGGAGGTCGGCAGTCCCCGGGCAGAGCCTCTCGGGCTCCCCCGCGCTCCCGCGCCTTCCCAGCAGGAACGACATCTGCATGCCTTTGCCGTAACGTCTCCCGTGTTGCCTTAGCTTTCACATTAGGCTCCTGAAGACAGCTCTACCTTTAGCATAGTTTGTTAGGGGCTTCGTTTTTTCACCCGCGGAGCTTTGCAGAGAGGAAGGAGCCTGCCCGGTGCCTTCCCCGCCTCCCCGCAGAGCCCCTGTGCACCTTCGCATCCCGCAGAGGCAGAGACAGCGCCTGAACGTGGTCCGGGGGCTCTCGGAGCTCCCCAGCCGTCGCCCGCGGTCTCTTAGATGGTCTCCATCTGTTTGCGAATGGTCTGCGTCCATTTTTCTTCTGCTGCCACAAAATAACCCGCTGGATTATTGATAACGTGCCAACAGTTTGGCTCCTTCCTCCTCCTCGAGCCTGGAGTCCGTTACCCCAGATACACAGCGGCAGCACAGCGAGCGCGGTCCCGAGCGGCCTTTGCAATTAGCAGCTGGGGTAACGATGCCGCTGTGAATGCATTCCCTTGGTTCCCTGGTGTTTTCTCTGCTCGGGACTTGCGGTGGGAGGGTTCCCTTCTCACCCTGGCGCCCTGCTGCGGGAGGCAGCCCGTGCTGGAGGAGCAGCTCTGCCGTGATGCACCGCGTCCTCGTGAACCATTCGCGCTCCGGAGCCGGAGGCGTCAAAGCCTCGCGGGCGGCAGCAGCCCCTTCGCTTTCCCCTGCCCTCTCTCGGCTCTCCCTCGCGTGCTTTGTTCGAGGAGCGGGTGGTGCTCCCCGCAGAGCGGAGCCGGCTGCGGGGCCGCGGCGGCGATGGGGGGTGTGCGGCTCCCGGGGGATGCGGCCCCGGGAACGCCAGGAACACCGGGCACGCTGTGCAAAGCCCGAGGCTGGGCGCGCGCCCTCCCCCTCGCAAGCTTTGGCTCCCTCTTACTCTCCTGGTTTTGTTTTTAATATGAGATTCTGCAGAATTAAAAAGAAAAAAAAAAAAAGACACAAAAAAAGTGTAGGTGTTTGCTCTGGGTTTTTTTGGGGCTTGGCTTCCTGTAATGTGTAAATTAGCAAAAGGTTTTGTTCTACTTCTGCAAATGAACTTTTAACCTCCTCGGCCTGGGCTGTCAATAGGTTAGCTGTTGGCCTGCTCTGGTAGCTGGTTCTTTCGTGCTTCTCCAAAAGGTCCTGATATTTTCTGAAAGCTTCCCCAGTTTTTAGCTGGAGAGGAATGCACTTCAGAGGCCGCAGCATCTCTCTTATCAGTCTCTTCGCAGCTCTCCTATCTGCATCGCGCTTAAGAGTCATCTCTCTAGATATGATAACGGGTGTCTTAAATTAGGTTAAAGCTTCCGTCACCAGCACTGGCAAGGCCAATCACTTGGTCGCGTGTAACATGGAGCGCGCTGGGGTTGCTCTGGAGTTTCTGTGGTTGAACATCTCCGCCGAGCTCCCGCCGGACAGCCGGCACCTCCGGGAGCAGCACCGGGCGTTTCCTGTTACCCAAGCGAGAATTCTTGTGGGCTCGCGCTTGAACTTTATGGTGTTGGATAGAGGTTGTCGATAGCTCATAATTATCTGGATTCTTGCTAATTGTTTATCACAGTGAAACTGGAACTATGCACAGAAACAGATTGAATCTAGAGTGAGGAAGGTTTCCAATAACTAGCTGGCATCTCTCCCTGGTGCTGCCTCCTCCCTCCCCGCAGACAGAGCGGGGCTGAGACATTTTAATGAGAGCTGCTCTAGACTGCTCTTTATGCTGAACAGACCCAGTACTAAACCAAATTCAATTACATAGATTTTAGTCAAATTTTTTTTCAATAGAGGACACCAGTGCCAAGATGTCTTTAGGCTGCGGTTTTCTGCGGGGTGATGGGAGTGATCCCCAGCCCAAGCTAGACCTGTCTCCTCTGCCCATCTTCAAGTGACTAAACCGCATGTCTAGTCCAGGGCTCGGGTTTTGTGACTCTGTTCCGACTTAGAAGGTGATTCTGCCCCTCTGCTGCACTCTGCTCTGCTCTGGGGAGACCCCCCCGCAGCGCTGCCTCCAGCTCGGGGGGTCCCCACAGCAGAAGGACACGGAGCTGTCGGAGCGGGGCCAGAGGAGGCCCCGGAGCTGCTGGGAGGGCTGGAGCCCCTCTGCTGGGAGGACAGGCTGGGAGAGGTGGGGGGGTCAGCCTGGAGAAGAGAAGGCTCCGGGGAGACCTCAGAGCCCCTTCCAGTGCCTAAAGGGGCTCCAGGAGAGCTGGGGGGGGACTTTGTAAAAGGGCATGGAGTGATGGGACGAGGGAGAATAGCTTCAAACTGAAAGAGGGGAGATTGAGATGAGATATTGGGAAGAAACTCTTTCCTGTGGGGGCGGTGAGCCCCTGGCGCAGGGTGCCCCGAGCAGCTGTGGCTGCCCCATCCCTGGAGGTGTTCAAGGCCGGGTTGGACGGGGCTGGGAGCGACCTGGGCTGGGGGGAGGTGCCCCTGCTTATTGGGAGGGAGGTTGGACTAGATGGCCTTTATAGGTCCCATCCAACCCAAACTATTCTATGATTTTTAAAAGCATCTGCTGCTGTTGCGTGTGAAAGGGGCACCTGGAGGAGTGTGGGGCAGAGGGTCTGAAACCCACCGTTTGGGGCTGGGAGGGCCGGGAGGCTCCAGGAGCCACTGGTGGAACAAAACCAAATGCAATCTCATCTTCCATGTAGAAGAACCGTGGCAATGCTGCCACGCACGCGGGGAGAGGAGCTGGTTTGCGTAGGACATTCTCTGGCTTGGTGGTGATGCCTGGTGCCCCAGGACTGAGCTGAGGGACCCGGTCCTGCTTTCCACGGGCTTTACGTATGTGTGTATGTATGAATGTGTGTGGGGCACAGGAGCTTAGAGATGTGTCTCTTGGCTCCTTCTCCCTTGATCTAACTCGCCCCGCGGAGGGAGGTGGCAGGAGTCTGTCCATCGGCCGCATCGGGGCCCCGCTGTGAGGTTGGCGATTAGCAGCTCTTATTTTCTTAAATTAGATAGTTATTGTACTCTTCTTATGTAGTTCCGTGGAAGTTTGTGGCAATTTGACAGTTATCTCCTGCCATGGAAAGCAGGAAGGGCATCGTGGGGTGAGCGGGTTGGCCCACGTGTGTGTGACCCGGTGCACAAAATCTGGGGGGATTGTCTCCAACTGTTGGGCAAAACCGTGTTCCACTGGCAGAGATGGGACAAGCATTTTACCTCCCGGTGTTAACTGTGACTTTAATTTATTCCACAAAACCGGTTATTTCAGTATGGCCTTTCTTTCCAACAGTTTTTCTGAGGAATACAGCGGTTTGGAGGGAACTGTGCTCCGAAATGCCTCTAAGGTGAAAGGAAAAAAGTCAAAACCCCCTTTGTTACTCTTCCCTGTGGCTGACGCACTTGCATGAATATTCAGGTGTACCCGCCGTGATTTCTGCTGGTTACCCTGCGACCCGGCTCGTGGCTGGGCGCAGTTTCCCGCGCCCCCCGAGGGACAGCCCCCGTCGGGCTGGAGAGCAGCGGGACCTGCACTTGCTAAAACCAGTGCCGGTTCTTGCTGGGAGGCTTCCTGGAAGCCCAGTGACTTCGGCTGTTTTCCATCTGTCCGGTGGGCTCCGGCACGGCGCTTTCCATCCCGGCACATCTTCCAAAGGGTTTCTTGTTAACATATACTTGCCCTTTCAGGCTTTTATTGCCCCGCTGGCTATGTAGGTTTTCTTATTGCGGTACGAAAGCATCGGCGATTTCTGCTTTTAGTGGCAAACCCGCCTGCGGAGCGGGGGCTTTGCCGGGGGCAGCGGGGCGGGCAGCGCTCCGGCAGGGGCGGCTCTTGCAGGGCTGCAGGCACAGCCCCGAGCCGCCAGAGCCCCGCTGCAGCACCAGCCGCCGCCGCCGTGCCTGTCCTAATGGGGAAAATAACTGGTATTACTGTAAAGAGGAAAGATGTAATCGAGTGTTGCAGACTGAAGTTATAGCTGAATGCTGTGCTCGCACACATACAGCTGAAATTAAGGGAAGAAGCGCAAGGCTGGGGTGTGCGGCGTGGGAATCGCATTCCCCTGGCGGCGCCTCTTGGTTGCATGCTGCGGCGGTGACGTTTGACGTTTGCTGGTGTGGCATTGGGGTTTGGCCGCTGTAGGGAAGGGTGCAGGTCCTCTGCCATGCCCGGCGTGCTGTCCCGCGGGCTGCGAGAGGGGTGCCGGTCCCAAACAGGGCATCGCGGCGCAGGGGACAGCCTTTGCAGCCCCGGCAGCCCCATTCCAGCCGCATTTGAGGCTGAAGTCCCCTTTGGCTGGCTGTATTTCTGCAGGTGGAAACCGCCGTGACATTTTAACATCGACTCGTGGCCGTGCCTGTGGCTTTCACCAGGGCGACAGTGGAAAGCCGTGGTGCTGCCGGCGCCGTGCCGGGGCGTGGGGGACGTGCCAGCCCCGCCAGCCCCGTGCCGCTGGCTCCAGCCGCAGCCTGGGGCCGGGGCTCGGCGAGCGGGTTGGGGATGCCCCTGGGATCTCGCGTGCAGCTCGGCTTGCCCAAAGCCGGAGGGGGTGGCTGTGGAAGCCCAGGCGGCTTGGCCTGGTGAGCCTGAGTCAGAGCAGCGTTGCAGCACCATATGTGTTCTCCTTGCAAGCCACGGCACGCATGGTATTCACGCTGATTAGGCTTGCCGATACTGAACCTCACGTTTGGCCTGCGCATCTGTTCAGTGCGATACGAGTGTGTTTTTGTTTTGTTTTTTTTTTTTTTTTTCCCTGGGAGTGAACCCAAGCATCCAGCTGTGGCCAGATTCACCCGGGAGAAAAAGAGAGTCTTGTTGGAGCAAGTCAAACCATCCAGAAACAGTGCCGGTGCATGTTTCGTCCCAGCTGAGCTGGGAAACCTGAGTGGAACGCGGCTGCTTGCCGAAAACCCCTTTAAGTCTCGACATTGCATCTGAAGGTTTTGTCAACTGCGTTCAGAAAGTTCCTCCTCGTCTTCACTGGGAGGTTTTGCATTTCCCTGGTGATCTGTCCTCCTTTCGGATCTGCTGGCCTCCATCTGCATTCCTCAGCGCTTGGCTCTCCCCGCTCCTCGCTCGAGCGGCGGTGCTGCAGGAGTCGCGGCGCTGTGAGTCTCCGCAGCCTGCAGAGCTTGGGCTGCCCGTGGCGGTGTTTCGCCCGTGCTCCCGTCCCCGTCCCTGTGCAGGGAGAACATGCCGTGACCACGCGGCGGCTGAGCGAGCCCCGCGGGCTCCTCCTCCCACCGCTCCGCGCTCCCCCGGCCCCATCCAGGAGCAGCCCAGGAGAGCACAGGCAGATCCACAGCCTTAATGAGCACGACAGGATAAGTCACGGTTATGCAGTTTGTGAGCGCATCGATTCTGTGCGCGTGTGCCCCGGCCTGGGAGATGAAGCGGAGCTGATCGTGCTCCCCGGGTATCCCTCACATGGCCACCGGTCACGGCGAATCGCTCTCCCCGTCACCTCCTCCTGCGCACATGTGCCTTTTAGGAATGATTATCCAAGTTCACGATGGGCCGGTTTGCTACCTGGGACACCGGTGATTGGTGCCGCAGGTATAATCTCTTTTTAAGGTGCCACAGCCTTTTGGGTTCTCTTACCAGAAGCGATGGGTGGCATCTGCGTTTATAAGGGCACTTGATGAACAGATTCTATTTCCAGTCTCCTCTGTTTCTGATATCGCAGGAGAGGAGCTTTGATTTTTAAAAAAGCCGCGGGCAGGCGGCTCTCACGAGCTCTGCGTTGCAGCGCAGCGCTGCACAGTGCGCCCGCGACCACACGCCGGCTGCAGTGCCCGCTGTCAGGCAGCGTTCCCGAGGCCCACGGGCTGCCGGGGCACCCGCCGTGGGTTTGGGCAGGGAGCGAGCAGTCCCCGGGGAGCTCAGGGCCGTTCTCTCCGGCACACGGCTCCGCCGGCCCCTGGGAGAGGGGCGAAGCCGAGCGGCGGCAGCCCGGCCCTCACCCCGCGCTCCACCTACACGCTCATCAGCTGCAGCCCAATTAAACTCAATAATGCGCAGGGATGACTTGAATGCACCCAGGAACATTTCCCAGAACTCATTAGATTTTGCCCGATAAATAGCCCCGATTGTGGGCGCGGGCAGCTGCCCGCTCTCCCGCCGGCAGCGTGCGCCGTCCCAATTAAACGGGTGGAAATGGGGGAGCTGGGGGGGAGGGGAGAGGGGCGCTGAGCGCGGGGTTTCGCGGTGGCCCGGCTGAGCCTGTCCCCGCACGGGCGGCTCTGCTCCCCCGGACCCGACGGTCTTTGCGAGGGCTCGGTGGGAGCGTGGCCGCTGCCGCGGCGGCGTGGTGCCGGCGCGGGTTGGTGCAGCTCCCCCGTACCGCCGCGCTCGCCCCCAGCGGAGGGCATCCAGGGACGCCTCTGTCGCCCCACGTGCTGCCTGCGGTCGCTGTGCTTTCTCTCTTTTGTTCGCGTCCAGAGTCAAATGTGAGTGTGTCGTTTGTAACAAACCACCCAGAGCAGCCTAAATAATTTCGGGGTTCGCAAGCCCTCTGCAGGATTGGCTTGTCAGGTTAAACAGAAGCTCTGATGGTGATGGCAGATGTGAAATATGTCTTTACCGGTAGCAATACGAATTAGCTGCATCATTTTCCATCCTATAAGGTCTTGTTAGGCCAGCCATAACAAGCACTTTGTTTTCAAAGGTTTGTCCCAGGCATGGAAATAGAAACACTCCAGACTTCGCCTTTGTTCCCGCTCAGATGTTTGTTTTCTCAGAGATTTTTTTCTGAATCGGGGAAGATATTTGAACTAACAGCAGCACTCTTTGGCTGAGGCTTATAGACGTGTATTTATATATACGATCCATACACAAAGTAATTCCGGCCACAGAAAGCACGAGTTCTGTGGGGAGCAGAGCCCAGTGCCCGCATGGCATCCCCTGGAGATGCCGTTGCTGGCTGGGAGGTGCGTGGTCGCCCTGCCCGCTGCGGCTGGGGCAGCCGGCTCGGGGCAAGGGGCTCATCGAGGTACCACCACGTACCGGCCGGACCACGTCCACCGGTATTAAATAATCCCATTGATGCCAGTCCACACCTCAGAATTCTCCAGTTTGTGCATTTTTTGTCGCCCTCGGCTCTCTGCGGTGCCGGCAGCTGCTGCTCAGCCCCCAGCGCTGGGCTGGTGCCGGGGCTCGGCCGTGTTACTGGGTGTTACTGGGAGGAGTGGGCAGCTCCCACGTGCGGCACCGCAGCGTTCTCTGCTGCTCCCACAGTACAGGTTTCTTTGTAGGTCGCTGGAGAAGCAAATGAGTTCTTTAATTGGATTTCCATGAAAATAAATAAGAGCTGCTGACCAGGCTGAAGAAAAGTGAATCGTTAACGTCTGTACCGTGAAAGCGGGTCAGCGCGGCGCTCCCCCGCCTGCAGCACCCCCGGCTGCGCTGCATTTCCCCTCCGTCACACGGCGCTGACTGCGAGCCGGTGCAACGGAGAGATATTTACTGTTCCCTGTGCTTCCTCTGCACTGAAGCTTGACTACCAATTACTCTGTATTAAATTATGTTTGGTCATGCCGGCGATTATACAGTATCCAAGCAACCCAGGCATAATCTAATTTAACACACAACATGGATTTACTCCGCTCCCACTCTCCTGTGTTTTTCCGGAAGTGAATGTACAGCGAGCGGGTGCCCACGGGCACTGCGGGAGCCCCGACCTGCCCGTCCGGCTGCAGGGAGCGCGCTGCCGCGGGAGCCCTGTGCCCGGGCTGTCCCCGCGGGCGGCAGCGCTGGGGCTGCAGCGGCGCTGGCTGGGTGCGCGCGTGCGCCCAGTGCGTCGGGGCTCCACGGAGCCGAGTCCCTTTGCCGGGCTGCGCGTTGGCCGTGGCGTTGCAGGCGGCAGATATTCCGCCCGGTCTGTCCCAGGCTGCCGGGCCGACCTCCCGCTGAGCCCGGAGACGCGGGGGAACCATCGTGTGCTGCGAGGAGGGGGAAGAGCCCCAAGTCCAGAAGTCAGCGCTGGCCCGGCACGTTGCAAGCACCGAGCGGGAGTTAAGGGATTGCTCTGCACATTTCTCCCTTAGTTGTTGGTTCCCACCTCCTGCTTGAGCTGGGAGTGACTTCTGCAAAGCGTGGATGGACAGAGAGCTGAAAAAGGACCCATCTAAATTAATATTAGTGCAGTTGCTTCCCGAGTGCACTGTGGGCCGGAAGGAAGCAGCAGGTTAAAAGGAAAATACTGCAAGTACTTGGAAACCTTCTAAAGGGCAGCTCAGGAGTGGCACGAACAATGCCTGCCCAAAAGCACCGACATTAAGCGCTTTGGGATGGGATGGGATGGGATGGGATGGGAGAACACCCCATCCTTAGAAACAGCGGCATTATTTTCTAGTACAAAGGATGATGAAGAAGTAGAATTTATAGTAAATTATCGTGTGGATAATGGCGGTGGAATTTGAAGGATGTGAAAGGTGAATCATGTTTTGCAGCGCAGCTTTGGTAACCGAGTGCTGTGAAGACTCCTGCTGGAGCAGTACCCCCAGTACAGATCACGAGTTCATGTGCCACCCGACCCGCACCGCTGCGAAGCGCACGCAGGGAAGCGGAGCTGGGTGCCGGCTGCGGCAGGGAGGCGAGGGCCAGCGCGCGTGCCCGGGCGCGTGGGCGATCCTCGGGCAGAGGGCAGAGCCAGCGCTGCGGCCGGTGCTGCCGGGCTGTGTCCTGGTTGAGAAGCCATTAATGGTTTAGCCCGAAATAATTAACGGGACCGTGCACAGCTGCCTAGCCGTAATGAGTCAATGACAATGCAATTTATTAGAGTGATGTATTACATGGTCACGGTAATGAGAAATGGAGGGACCTAATTTTGTAAGACTTAGATCGATTCAGTTGTTTTTTTATAAATGAACGTTGTTTTACTAACCACAGAAGATCATTAAAATTATTATTTTATTAGTACTTTTCAAAACTATTTGAATTACAGCTGCATTTTTCAAAATCCAAATAGGAGCGTGTGAGCGTGTGTCTGAAATACAGATGATGCTGTAAGAACGTCGTTGGCATCTGTAAATGTCTGGGCGGGGAGGCGTGCTGCAGCGGGGGGAGAGGTTTGAATCCCTGTGTCAGTAGGAGGTTTTTTCCTGTAAGTACGCAAGTTTTTGCCTAACTAAGAATTTGTTTCCTATTGGACTTTTTCTGCCTTTCTCTCCACTCCGCGAGGCTGTGACGCCCTGAAGAAAGTTTACTTCTACCCCACCGGCTCCGTGGGGCGGGGCGGGATGGGGATGGTGCTGGTGCTGGTGCCGGTGCCGCTGTGTGCTCAGTTCGGCCGGCTCCTGCCCCCGGTGGGGACGGGGGGAGGCTCTGCGCCCGCCCGGGGACGGGGACGGCGGGACGGATGGCTGGGGGCCGTGGGGAGAGCGGGGTGGCAGCTCCTCAGGTCATCGTCTGTAACCAGAGCCTTCCTCTGGGGCTGCCCATCGCCCCCAGCCCCGCGGCTTACTGATACAAGAGATTTCTCGGACGCTTGTGATAAAATATTCAGAGCTTCCTGAAGTGGGAGAAGTTACGGGTAAGAGGGAGGTACCGCAAAGCTCCCAAGGGGCTTTCGCCAGGACCTCCGCACCTTTGAAGTTGTAACCCAAGCCCGGACTTGGTGGAGGTGAGAGCTCTGCATATATATGCCCCATCCCTGGAGGCGGTCAAGGCCGGGTTGGACGGGGCTTGGAGCGACCTGGGCTGGGGGGAGGTGGCCGTGCCCGGGGCAAGGGGGGGACTGGATGGGCTTTAAGGTCCTTTCCAGCCTAAACCATTTGATGATTCTAAGATATTCTCCAGGGACATAACGCACCAGGGGTGAGACTTCTTGCCTGGAGGGAAAATAGGGCTGAAGTTGCTGTTGTGGGGAGCTACGCCAGCAACTCTGAGCCCCCGAGCACCCCTCGGTGGTGAGGTCCCCTTCTGCTGCCCGAGGAACTGTGTACAGGGATGAGGAATGAAGAGTTCTTTGCTGGATCAAGTGAGATTTGGATGGAAAGCATCTTTTCTTTTACGCCAGGCCTACTTTACGCTGTGCTGAAATAAGCTGAGCGCGCACACAAATGAGCACTGTGGTCACGGCAATAACTTTTTGGGACAGTCCAGCAAGATCTGAGTCTGAGCCTCACTTTGTGCTGGCCTGGTGCGTTTGTCCAGGGAAAACAGGAGAGAAAGAGTAAAGGGAAAAGACACTTAAAAACCCCCTTAGGCTGAAAGGGTGTGATTGCAGTGCCTGAGGTCGTCGGGTTTCCTGGTTGAAGAGGTCAGGAGAAAACCACAAGAAAGAGTCACAGCTGTGGGGCTTCCACCGCAGGTCCGCGTTGCGTCACCCGCGCACGTGTCGTTGCGTTACGTGTCGTTGTGTGACTCCAGCACAGGACTCGGCCGCAGTCTGTGGCACCCGGTGAGGTTGGTCACCTCAACCCGGCGTTTGCCACGGGGCAGCTGAGCACCCACGTGCCCCGGCACTCGCGGTCGGACGCGGCACCGGGACCTCCGGGCTGCGTCCCCCAGCGCGGCGTGCCCTCGGTGCACGGCAGCGGGGCTCTGGCGCCCAGCCGGGCCAGAGGACGTGACCCAGTAGGGCTGTTGATGCTTGGCGCCACCGAGACCAGTGGCCCGACTGGAGCTACTCCAAAGTGACCCCCCCCCAAAAGCCCGTTGGTGCCAGGGCATCAGCGCGGGCTGTGTTGCTTTGCTGAACTGATCCGCTCCCGCTGGGCTGCAATGCTTGCGAACAGAAAACTGGACGGAGGTGACGGGGAGGAAGGCTCGAGCGTCGGTGGGTCCCCGGGAGAGCGGGTGTCCGTGTCAGGGGGATTCCGTGGTGGGGTGGAGAAGGGCGCGTGTGTGTGTGGGTCTGGGGGTAGAGCCCGATGTTCCCCTTCCCGCCTGGTTTGGATGGGCTGGATGGGGCTGACGACCTCTGGTGCAGGCGAAAGCTTTAATGGGTGAGAAGGAATTGGATTTTGGAACATATTAGGTCACTCATTCAGTTGGAGAGCAGCGTGTGTCAGAGGTCCAACAATTTGTTTTTAGAAGGGTTTTAAGCATTAATGATTCAAGATGTTTTCCTGGGAGTGGTTTGCAACATGAGACTCGGTGGCCGGGGTAGCGTCGGGGTTTTATGGGATTAGTCAATTCGCCGAGGCTGAAAGGTTTCTCCTGACACAATAGTTGAATTTGTACTTTTCCACATGGCTGAGCCTTCAAGGAGCTCACCAGGAGTGTAAAAAATGTAAACAGCATTGTAAGCCGTGTGCCAGCCCTGAGGCAGGGAGGGGGTTTCCGTGCTGATTAGTTCTATCACCTACTTTTTTTTCTTTTTTTCTTTATTTTTTTTCCAGAGTTGCAAATAATCACAAGCAGAACCTGATGACTGTTGCTAATCTGGGTGTGGTATTTGGGCCAACACTGCTTCGACCTCAAGAGGAAACAGTCGCTGCCATTATGGACATCAAATTTCAGAACATCGTGATTGAAATTTTAATAGAAAACCATGAGAAGGTAATGGCTTCACTTGCTTCTTTCAGTGCAATTATTTTATGAAAATGAATTTGTCTCTCTTTACAAACTGCAGTCGCCGCTCCCCGGGCCCCCCGCGCTCCCCATGGCCAGTGGCACTGGCTTCGCTGCAGACGGTGGGTGGTGGGCTGCTGCCGGTACCTCCCGGGTGCTCCTGCCAGCGATGGCGGGGACGGGGATACGGCACAGAGCCGGTACCTCCCGGGTGCTCCTGCCAGCGATGGCGGGGACGGGGGATATGGCACAGAGGCTCCAAAACTGACGGTTCTGGGGCTGTAGTTGTGTAAGAGCACTGCTGGTAACCCGCCTCTTCTGTGGTCATCTCAGGGTGAGTCAGCACGGCCGTGTCGCCATTGCAGAAATCCTCCTTTCTTTCCCTTTCCATTGTTTCATAGGAATTTGTCCCTAGTTTCAAGAGAGACGAGCGCTAAAAGAAATTAGTGCGAGATGCACGCTTAGACTGGCTTCCTGCTTTCCTGACTGAGTCCGGGTTTATTTAAGCACTGGCTCTGTCCACAGCGTTGATCTCCTAAATGACGATGCATTTGTGTCTGTCTGTCGGCCGTAAGGAGGTTCGTGTCAGTGGCGCGGAGGGGCCCCGGCGCTGCCTGTCCCTCCCGGCCGGCCGCGTGGGGAGGCTGCATGCAAACACCAGCGCTTAAAAAATGCCATTTTCTTCTAAATTCAGACAGTTCCCCGTTTACGGTCTATTGTTTGTCTAGTTTTGGTTGGAAAGAAATAACTAATTTGTGCGTTCGGGCTGTGAAAAAAGAAGTAGAGGCGAGTTTGCCCCCGGCCGGGGCTGCCGTGACTCCGGTGCGGGGTTTTGCTTGTAGGCGCCCTGAACGTAACGGGTTTCTCGCAGGTTAAGGTGCGCGGCTGAGCCTCGGTACCCGCGGTGCGGGCAGCGGTGCCGGGGCACGTCCGCGCGGGGCTGCGAAGGCGCATCAAAAGCGCAGCCAGCGGGGACGGGGAGACCGTCTCTGTGGTTGTGTGTTCTGGAAGAAACTGCCTCCACGGGCATATAAGGGCCACGGTATTTATTTAGGACGGAGGAGCTATTTTGTTCTCCTCCGCATGGAATGTAGTGGCGATGATGGCTTAATGATGAGCTGCTGCGCAGAGGGGCGCGAGCAGCGGTGATGAACGTGCGGTGGTGGGCGCAGCCCGGCTCCCCCAGCCCCGGTCCTGCCTGCCGGAACCGGCACGAGTCCTCCTGTCAGCCTTCGGCGGTCACCTCCGCCCGTCCGTCATCAATCTGTCGGTCCAGAGGAGCACTTACCGCCTCTCCCGGGCTCTCGGTGCCGATGAGCTCCTCGGCTGTGCCGCCGGCGTCACGAGCAGCACGGCGCCGCTGCGAGCGCGTTTTATCTCCCTTCCCCTCGCTGTGCTTTATGGAGCCCTTCCCTCGCGGGCCCTTACGGAAACACGTCTTTAGACATCGATTTACTTTTCTGCCTGAACCGAGTCTCGTGCTGTGCCAGCCGAGCGCTCCATCAGCCGGCAGCTGTGGAGGAATCGATGAGGGCCGTCTGCAGCGATCGCGGCTGGGAGGGGGCAGCTCCCCAGCCACATCCCACCTCCTACCCCAGCCTGTCCCGGATGGTTCCCCCTCCTTAGAAGTCATTTACGGCACCGGCAGAAGGGTGAATCTGCAAGTTGGTTACGTATACTCGTCGCCAGTTATTTCTGCGGGTGGGTGTAGCTGGTGGCCGGGGCTGAGGCTGCCGGGTGCGCACCGGGGCTGGCAGCGCGCACGGGGCCGGCGCCGGCTGCTGCTGCCGCTCCACATGCGGACGCTGCGGGTGAAACGCCTGTGAGCCCCTGTCCCCATTTCTCCGGGGCTCTGGGGAAAAGATCCAGGGGAGGAGGGGGATAGGAAGAGGTATCTTCAGGAGCGGAAAATCTCCTAAACACAGTTAGTGCCAGTTTAGCGCCCGCTTTAGGAGTGTTTCCTTTCAGTGTACTTCTTAATTTGGATTGATCGGAGCTCGTTGAAGGCTCCCCGCAGAGCTGCCGGAGGTGATCAGCAATATGCAAGTCGCCTGCGCTTCTGCTGCTGGTGCTTTATATTGTTTTACACCGGTGACTCACAGACACTGTTTATGATTAAGTACATTCGCAGGGAAAATGTAATTGATTTGAATGGTTCCTGGCAATCAGCAGCTGTCTGCTGTTACATTGTGTTTCCCCCAGGTAAGTGGAATGCCGCTCCCGTCAAAATTACTGTTGTCATTGTGTAACCAACAAAAAAAAAAAAACCAACCAACCGAGCTTGGTGGCTTGGCGATAACATCTCTTGGTCTGAGTAACCGCTGGCAGCTTGTTTGCACGGTCGCTTCAGGAGGTTTATCTGATTGCCGGGGCAGCAGAGGGGGTTTCAGGGGTGTTAATCAGCGTTCCCTGCTCGCCCGCCTGCGTTTGCCATCGCCCCACCTGAGATCCAGCTCATCTTCCACCTGAGATCATCCCTGGGGAAGAACATCCGTCCCGAAGCCATACAAGTGTTGGAGGAGGATGCCGCAGGGTACGGTGCCGATCGCCCAGTGTCTGCGCTCGCGCTCCCGTCGGCACGGCCGCTGGATTCACGCGTGCCCTGTGCGTGACGTTTCCGCTGTGCCTCGGGAGCCGTGTGCAGTTTGGGGTTGTAGTCAGCAAAACAGGGACTTTCTGAAGATTCCCAGAGTGGTGGGTAAATTATGGTTTGCTCTTTGGTGCCAGCGCGTCCGACACAGACCATTAAACCCTGTGTGTAATCCAAAAAGTTAAATCGTTTTGGAGTTTTAACAGCTTTCCTGGTCTCGGATCCGAATTGTTTTGTTGTTCTCGCAATAACAGAAATAAACTCTGAGGAGGTTTTTAAAGCTTCTCAGCCATGTTCTCCTCGAGAAGGTCTCTGCTCACCGGGGTACCGCAGCCCTCGCGAGTGTCTTCACGATTACAGCTGCCACCGGGAACTGCTGCGCTTCGGTGATCTCCCATGGGTTGTAGTGACACCACATCTTCTGGAAATCTGGAAATGTGGAATAGTGTTGGGAAGAGAGTAGGGTCGGGGCTGGGGGAGGAGGGACGACGGCTCCGTTTGCCTGGAGCCAGCAAACGGGAACCCTGGCAGAGCCGAGCGGGAGCGCTGCCCGGCTCTCGCCTGCCCGGCGCTACCCAACGAACCCACACAATGTCCGGTTTCTGCTTGACAAGATTTATCCGTTAGCAATTCTCAGCCTTCCCTGTGTATGTCTGTGAATACAATACATGAAGGTAATGTGTTATAAAATATATCCTGACTATATACAATTAAATGGATAAAATTATTTTCTTGCATGGCTCTGGCTGTTGCCATGACAGGCAAACCAAGAGCGCATCCTGTGCAAACAAGAAGAAGGATGCTGTGTTGTACGCCTGGTTACTCGGGTGAATGCTATTTAACACCATACTTCTGATTTAAAAATTAAATGTTAGCCAAAAGTAATATTGAAATACTATCGCATCTGAGAATTGCAGATGTCCATCCATGTTCTTTTCCAAAGCTTAATTTTTTATAGCTTTCTGGAAAAGGCCGTTGTTCTGAGGTTTTACAAAATTAAGAGATCGATTTACTGTCCTGATGTTCCCTCCAGACAAAAGGCTGACCAGGTGAAATGTTAATGCAGCCAGTAGCGATGACAGAGACCGGTTTATGCAGGGAATTACAGAGACCCGAACAGTAGCCGCAGCAAATGGTGAGGACCAATACTGAAGGCAGAGCCCTCAGCCCCTCGTCTTCGTTTTGTTCTTTTCTGTAATTAGCTGAAATGTTTAGTGATGCTGTTGGCAGTTTTAGCCAGTCCTTGTGTAAGACTTCGTACCACCGATGTTTCGACAGTCACAGCAGCTTCTTATTCCCCACGTTCCTTGAGCGAGTCGGGATGCAGCTGTGTGTGCGGGAACACCCCGAGCTGCTGGCCGGGGCGCAGAGACCGGGGCTGGACCTTCAGTGCTGCTGTACCGCGTCCCTCTGCTTCGGGCAGGGACCTGACCCCTCTGTTGCCCCCTCCCTTGTAAGAAAACGGGCGTAACGGCCAAGCAGGAGGAGATGCTGCAGCGCGTGCCGGGGTGCGGGGAGGGAAGGAGGGCTCTGACGGAGGGGGCACCATCCCCGGCACCCCCAGTGCAAGCGCGGGCGGCCCGGCAGCGGGGAGCCGTTCCTCCGGCACTCGTGGGGAGCGGTGCCTCGTCCCTCCCCGTGCCCAGAGGGTCGGTGCTGGGGATGGGGCCGCGGTTTCCCTGGAGGAGGTGCAGGATAAAGGGCGTAGCAGCACCTGGATGTGGTTCCTTCAGAGGTGGGAGAGGTATTTAAAAAAGCCTTTTAACTCCCGTCTGAGAGGAGGTGCCGCCGGGTCTTTGCCGTTTTGCAGACAGGGGAGAAGGTGGTGGGGAGCTGTGAAATTGCCGCTTGCATCAGGCCGAGGGAGCGAGCGAGCGAGCGTGGTACGGCTGTAAATGTGATTTATGAATCCTGGCTGCTCCTCTCCCACGCCAGCTATTAAACTGTCTCTCTCTCCCCATTAATTGGACTCTGTGACTGGGAGAGCTATACAACAGGTTTGTGCAGTGAGGAGCACGTCTCGGCTATTCTTGTTAAATTAAAAAATGAGACAAACCTGAGAAACTTTCCCGTGAAGAAGAGGGGGGGGTTGTGCAAGCGATGTCTGAGGGAGATGGAGTAGGAGGTTTTGGTCCAGCAGCGCCGGTTTCCTTTGCTGCTGAAGAGACCTGTGCCGTTTCCCGGTACACAGCAGTGGCAAAGTGGCATCCACAGTGAGCTGTTTATCTTGCAGTTCTTGGGGTCTATCCTTAGACCTTCAAAACCAGCGTTGTGCTTTTTTAAATGTAGCTGTTAATTGACTTTTCTCCATTGCGAGCGGCTAAATTTAGCCTGTGTGCTTTGTGCCGCTCAGAGGTGGTGGAGAGAGCGGCTTTTCATAGCCCTGCCGCCGCCTCCACATCGCTTCTGCCCCCCCTCGCCCGCCGCATCTCGGCGGAGGTGCCGTAGGGGACTTGGGACACCGCGGCGGTCCGTGGCTGAGCTCTGCGGGAAGGGCTGCGGTGGGACCCCATCACCCGTCCGTCTGTTTCGCGGTGTGCCCCGCTCTGCCCAGAGTCGACCACTGCCTCCGTCGTGGATGGGGCTGTGGGCACAGGAGTTCTGCAGGGAGGGCTGGAGGGAGGAGGGGGGGGGGAAGGGCTGGTGGGGCGCGGGGAGTGGGGTGCAGCAGCCGTGCGAGGTGCTGGGGAGCTGGTGGCCCCCAAACTCCCATGGGGAGCCTGGGAAACAGCCGCTTTGGAGGTGGGAACAGCCCTCCCTGCACCCCAACAGCCCTCCCTGCACCCCAACAGCCCTCCCCAGCACTTCAACAACACTCCCAGCACCCCATCAGCCCTCCCCACACCCCACCAGCACCCACTAGCACTCCACCAATCCTCCCGAGCACCCCGCCAGCCCTCCCCAGCATCTCACCAGCCCTCCCTGCACCCCAACAGCACCCCAACAGACCTCCCCAGCACCCCACCGGTCCTCTCCGCACCCCAACAGCCCTCCTTGCACCCCATCAGCCCTCTCCGCACCCCACCAGCACCCACCAGCACACCACCAGTCCTCCTGAGCACCCCAGCAGCCCTCCCCAGCATCCCACCAGCCCTCTCCACACCCCACCAGCACCCCACCAGCCCTCCCCAGCACAGGCGCCGGCGCTCCGATCAGCTCGCAGGTCCGGGCTGGGCGGCTGTTCGTAGTGCACTGCTCACCACGCTGAGCCATCACCCAGCAGCACGCGCTGCAGGGGCCCGTCCCCGCTGCGGGGACCCGCGCCGCGAGCCCTTCGCCGTGCGTCCCCTGCCTCCTGCGCATCTCCCTGCCGCCGGCGGTGCGGCCGGCGAGCGTGCGGCGTGGGGGTCGGTGCCGCCATCTGCACTGTGGGTACTTGGGCTGATGAGGCATTTTAACTGAAATAGGAAGTTGGTTATGATACGTTGGAGTGTGCAAGATCTCAGGTGCTGAAGCTTTTAGTAACATTTTTTCATAGCAACGTTCCAGCTGCATTTAAAAAAGCGACCTCCTTATAAGCTGAGGCTGGTTTTAGTCACTGAGTTCATAATTTAAGAGCGTGTATATCTTCTCTTATTAAAGAGCAAAAAAAGGAAACGAAAACCTGGAAGTTTGTTTTCAAGTGTGCTGTGGGAAATCATTGCATGAAATGCAATTCGTAACTCAGTACTTTTATCTTGCTTGATTTATACATTTCATTATATTTCCCAAGCAGAACTTGCTATTGAAAAGCAATTCGGAAGCCAGAGCACGTTAAAGCAGGCAGTGGCCGCGCTGGGTATGGGGAACAGAACCCAGGACAGGCAAGGGGTCCCTGGTACGACTGCGGCCCCCCGCGCTGAGGATCCCGCCCCAGAGGAGCTGCATTTAGCACGCACGGCGAAGGGCTCGCGGCGCGGGTCCCCGCAGCGGGGACGGGCCCCTGCAGCGCGTGCTGCTGGGTGATGGCTCAGCGTGGTGAGCAGTGCACTACGAACAGCCGCCCAGCCCGGACCTGCGAGCTGATCGGAGCGCCGGCGCCTGTGCTGGGGAGGGCTGCTGGGGTGCTGGGGGGTGCTGGTGGGGTGCAGGGAGGGCTGGTGGGGTGCCGGTGCAGCAGCCACACAAGGTGCCGGGGAGCTGCTGCCCCCCAAAGCCCCGTGGGGAGCCTGGGAAAGAGCCGCTTTGGAGGTGGGACCGGCTGCGGGCGGGCGCGCGGGGTGGAAACGAGCAGTGCTGCGTGCGGAACGCGCGGCTTGGGCTGCTTCGCCCTCCGCTCGTCCCTAAGCCCGGGAGGAAGGTGAGAATGAGCTCAGCGGAGCTCTCCGGGAAGGGCTGCGGTGGGACTGCATCGCCCCTCCATCCGTCTCGCAGTGTGCCCCGCTCTGCCCAGAGTCAACCGCTGCCCCCGCCGGGGCCGGGGCCGGGGCCGGCGCAGCAGTTCTGCGCGGTGATTCACCGCTGCTGCCTGCGCATCGCCCCGTCTGCGGGCTCCCACGCCAACCCCGAGCCCGGGCAGCGAGTCCCTACGAACAGAAAGGTTGGGGAGCGGTGTCCTTAGCCACGAGGTGCTTGTTCGTTGGGAACAGTTCATCAGTTCCTCTCCGAGGGCCGTACGCGCTGCCCTTCACACCCGCCTCGTCATGCTTTGGGGGAAGAGATCTGACGTGAAAATTTTTGGCCAGCGCATCTTGGCTCTCCAGCATTTATTTGTAGAAACCGGCGTGGAGGGTTTGTGTGTGTGTGAGGATTTTGTTGTTGTTACACGAAGCAAACCAATTAAGCGCTGGCAGCACTCCCGCTCGCTGGCAGGCGGCACCTGACGGCTCTCTGCAAGGCCAGGGCTGCCGGGGGGCGGCGACGGGGGCCGCGGGCTCCGGAGGAGTCCCCCGGCACTGCCAGGGCAGTGAGCTGCCGCTGGGACATGGTTTTCCTGTCGGTGACCCCCGGCAGTGTCCGGCAGGGACAGGGACAGCAGGGACAGACACCGAGGGACGGTGTTCAGTGTCGCCTAGCCAAGGGAGACCGTGGGAGAGCTGGTCTTGGGGCAACGCTGCTGTTGTCTGAGCCCGAGGTTCCGGACAAGTAACAATAAATAACCAAATGTCAACAACAAACAAAGCTGCTGCTCTTCACGTTCGTGTGGTTTTAAAATTCATAGAATCATAGAATGGTTTGGGTTGGAAGGGACCTTGCAGATCATCGAGTTCCAACCCCCCGCCCTGGGCAGGGACACCTCCCCCCAGCCCAGGTAGTGGTTTTCCGCCCCCTTGAGAAAAATGCGATCGCTCAGTTTTCTGGTGGCGGTGGCTGGAGGTGGTGCAGACTTTCCCGAGGTGGTCGGCACCGGTGGGTGCCAGGGTGTCGTGGGGAGGTGTACAGGAGGATGCGCCTGTTTGTCCCGCCGTCACCTGCTGGGGCACTCCGCACCCTCGAAAACTCAGCAGAGTGCCCAATTATTGGGGTTCTTGACATCTTGCAATGTGTGTCTTGGGTGAGGAATAGAGAAAAGGAGTGCAGACAGGGTGGGAACATGGAAAGTTGGAAATTGAACCCAAAATATTGCCTTGTTGAATGCGTGTCCTCCTTATGCGCCGCTCTGCGGAGCGGTGCAGACCTGGCAGGTGCTCTGTTCGGAGGGCTGATACCAGAGAACAACTTGTTTATTATTTTTAACAGATATTTAACACAGTGCCAGAGACTCCGCCATCGAACTCGCAGCTGCTGTTATCTCGCAAGAAGAGCACGGACTCGAAGCCTCCCTCCTGCAGCGAGAGACCGCTGACGCTCTTCCACACGGCGCAGCCCAACGAGAAGCGTAAGTGTGCCGAGCCGCGGCTCCCGGCTTTCCCACCTCACAAAGTTTTTGCCCTAATCGTGATTAAGGGATTGCAATTCCCATGCCGTTCCCATGCAGCTTTACTGGTGTCAATGGAAGAGACGATTCCCGTGGCGGGATCGGGCTTCGGTTCCCCGCGCTGTCAGGCTGGTGGGGAGTGGGCAGATTGCCCGGCACCGAGCCCCTAAGCGGGGCCGGGAGTTGAGGCTGCCTTAGCACGGGATAAAGTGTTGCCGTCCCTTCCCCGCCTGGCGGCCCCCTGCGCGTTCCCCTTCTCGTGTTCCCCGGCCCATCCCCGCTGTCATCAGCTGCCGAGACGCGCTGCTGCACATGCGGCGAGGGTGGACACCCGCCGGCGACCCCAAAAGGTGACCCTTCTTGGGTGCCCGCAGGCACTTGGCCTTTTACGGGCACGAAAACTGGGCCGGGAGGGTCTGCGTTGTCCTGAGGGTTATGTCCCCCGGCAGTTTGAAAATGCTGAAGGTCGTCTTCCCATTTCTGTCGCTAATTGATGCTGCAGATACTCAGGTGGGAGGGTCGGCGCTCCGTCCCACCTCGTGGGGTGGCAGAAGCGTCTCCGCACAGGCGGTTGCTCCGCACTACACCGTAAGCCCCGTTCCCAGCTCTCCCCTTCCTCCCGGCCGAGCGCTCCCAGCCCTTCCCTCGGGCTGCTCCCGGCCTGGCCGGTTGCGCAGGGAACTGTCCCAGTTTGCTAAAAAAGCAGGAGGATAACCTGGTGAGCGGCGCGCGTGCTCGGGGCTGGGCTCGGGGTGCTCGGGCCGGTGGGTGAGGCGGGGAGCGGGGCCAGGCTGGAGTTAATCCGTCTCCCCGGGATTTAAAACCGCGGGGCGGGCGGAGTGGTTGCCGTGTACTTTGCTGACTCCCGAAACGTGTGGGCTTCTCGGCCTCTGATTGAGTTACCGTTAATTGTCAGGCACTCTCATTTCGGAGGATGTCATAACGATACACGTGGGTTTAAGGAAGCGGTGGGAGCACCAAAGTGTGCTCTGGAAATAGCGTATCACACGGCCCTCGGTGCAGCCTCAAATATCAAAAGCTGCTTTTGAAAAATTTCAGCCTAAGTAATTTATTTGCTGCGAACTAAGCAGTTGCTCGTTAGACTCTTAGAGTCTCTCGGCTGCCGGAGCCTTCGCGTGCCGTCCTCCCCTGGCCTGGAAGAGGGGCTGAGTTCATTTATTTCTTTCTGCATTTATTTATTCCCACGCGAAGCAGTGTTTTCTCAGGTTTCCTCCTGCCCGTCTGTAATCTCCTGTGTCCGTGTGAAGCCACTACCATTTTCTTCGGTGTTTGCCGTCCCTGCTGCACGGGTCAGTGGAGGAATAATGTCAGTTCTCCTTTCTTACTGGTCCGCAGACGGGCCAAGGCTCTATCTAAGTCAGGCTGGAGCGCGAGGGCTCCGACGGCAGCTCCAGCCGAGCCGAGCGCCGCGTCTGCATCGTGTCCCGAGCTGTGACACAGAAATGCCTCTGCTGTGACGCAGAAGCAGCTGTCGCCTTCCGCAGCGGTTTGGTGGAAGCGCCTCTGCCCTTTGCAGGCGGTTGTCTCGGGGGCGAGGGACGGGCAGCCCTGAAGGAGGCGGTCGCTTTGGCGCTGCCGCCTCAAAATAGGCATTGGAAGAGGTCAGGATGGCCCAGAGGAGCCCCAAGCGCAACGGGAAGCGCGGAGGGATGCTGCGGGGGCCATTTCTCTGTGAAACAAAGACATACAAAGACCGGATAGCTGGAAGTCGAAGCTAGACACCTTCAAAATGGAAACGGAGTGCACATTTTTTAAGACTGAGAGCAACTTAACTGTAAGAAGTTAAACGGGACAGTGAATTTTCCATTACGTGAAATCTGTTTATCGAAGTCGAGTATCTTTCTAAAATCTTCACTAAAATTCATCATACAAAGCTGTTGTAATTCAAAAATTATAACGTTCAACAGACAGGATCATGCAAGAGAGTAGATTCGATGATTATGGTGATTATTTCATTGTTAAACATTCACATTTTTGTCCACAACTGATCCAGGAACGGAGTGGATATTGTGGAACAAGTGTCGTTAACACAGCAAATACACTATTTTATTCCTTATCCATTCTTCAGTATAAACAGCATTTGAGCACTTTGCTCGTGTTTTGTTGTGCAGAGTGCTTTTGTCATCACTTCTCTGGTCCCCGTGGATAACTGCCATGAAGGCGCCCTGGATGAGGGCACTGCCTCGGGGGGGCACTTGCGGGAGGAGAGCCCGCAGCAGCCGGAGGCGCACTGGGGCTCCCGCGGCATCCCCTGACGTACTGTCCATTAAGATTCCAGTATCCAGTTCGGGGCTCCCCGGGTCAAGAAGGACAGGGAACTGCTGGAGAGGGTCCAGCAAAGGGCTGCGGAGACGATGAGGGGACTGGAGCATCTCTGTGCTGAGGAGAGGCTGAGGGCCGTGGGGCTGTTCAGTCTGGAGGAGAGAAGGCTGAGGGGGATCTTATCAACGCTTATCACTCCTTCAAGGGCGGGTGCCGGGGGGTGGGAACAGTCTGTGTGCAGTGGTGCCCAGTGACAGGACAGGAGGGAACGGGCACAAAGGTGACCATGGGCAGTCCCATCTGAACCTGAGGAGGGACTTCTCTGCTGTGCGGGCGGCAGAGCACTGGCACAGCTGCCCAGAGAGGGGGGGAGTCTCCCCCTCTGGAGCCATTCCAAACCCGCCTGGAGGTGTCCTGTGCCACTGCTGGAGGTGCCCCTGCTCTGGCGGGGGGTGGCACTGGTGGAGCTCCAGAGGGCCCTCCCAGCCCCCACCAGTCTGGGATTCATTCTGTGATTCAGGAGGGTTTGGGTAAGTGGTGAAAACTCAGCCTGGCTTCGAGGTGTCGCCGGTTCCCCAGCGGGGGTCGGGCACTGAGACTGGCTGAGCCGCTCGGCAGCGGGGGGGTTGTGGCTCAGTGAAGGGAGGACTGCAAGAACTGCACGAGTCCAGCGCTCCCTGAAGCTCCTCCTTTCCAGAAAGGTAGTTTTGGGGCTCTTGGAGAGAACTTGCTGGTTTGGTTTGTTAACGGTGGCTCTCATCGGCGGGAGCTGGGCCCCGGTGCCAGCAGGGAGGAGACGCAGTCAGGAGCCAGGGCCAGTGGCCAGTGGCCGGTGGCCGGGGCTGTGCTGCCGGGGGGGTCGGTGGTCGGCAGTGAGAGCATGGCCGCTGGGACCCCCTGCACCCGCTCTGCCGGCGGCTTCCAAAGGGGCTCTTCTGTGGGACGGAGAACAAACACCCTTGAGCTGATGGGCGGTTCTGCTCTTGAAGCTGTACGGCCAAATTAAATCTCACAGCGAAGAACCCTTCACGTAAGCTTTTAAAAACATGAAGCGAAATACAGCATCAGCCTTTTAAAAAAGGAAATAAAATAAAGCGAGGGTTTCAGATTCAGCCATTCATCTCCCTTCCTCGCTAGATGAAGCGCTCCCGGTTGCCTGGCCGGTAGGGACTTTAATGCAGTATTGGCTGGCAGCGAGCTCGGGGATTAGGCCGACCATCGACACAGATTTCTTAGGCTTACGGAGCTTATTTTCGGACTTCAGCCTTGGGCAGAAAATGCTTAGAAATAATAAGACGCCGTGCTCGCCCGCAGTCCCTGGGCGCAGCAGGGCGCTCCCCGCAGCCCCCGGTACGGCCGTTCGCCACGGTGGGCTCCGCTGGGCGGCCCCGGGGCTCCGCCACCCTCATGCGCGACGGCGGCGGTGCGTCACAGCGGCGTCACAACCCGCGCTGGCAGCTGCAAAAATAGAGGAGCAGTTTGCATCGGCCTTTTGGGGTTTTTAGGTCCATCGGCAGCTTAATTTCTCTCTTATTTCATCTGCCGGCTCCCGCCTCTGCCTGGCAGTGTTTGTGGGGGTCAGCACTCTGCTTTTCCTCACTTTTCCCTCCTATCTTCCGCCTGGAGAATCGTTTCATCACAAAGTGCTTACGGCTTGTGAGGCCCAGGTGGGCTTTGGCGAGCTCATAGCCTCGTAGCGGAGGACCTGCCTCTCCGGGAAGTCGCTCCCCTTCGGGAGCTTTTCTGAGCTGCTTTAGGGAGAGCACAGCTTGTCGTCGGAGCCACCGCATGGCTCAAAGCTGCTGAGATCATTTGTGTTTTCCTTTTGGCACGTCAGACGTGGTGAGTTGGAAACCGCGGCTGGGCAAGAAATCCGGCTCGGGACATCGGGGGAACAAAGGAGGGGACAGGGAAGCGTACGTGCCGCTGGTTCCCTCGGTGGCTTATTGGAGGTGAAGATCAATGACGCGCAATTTCAGGAACCTGTTGTCACGTGCCGACGTAATTAACACGTCCTTAGCCCCGGCTAATCTCTGGAAGACAAGCTCGACCCGAGCTCAGCCGAGTGTCAGCCCCGCCGCGCTGCCGTGCGGGCGCTGGGGCTTTGCGCAGGCGCCGGGAGAAGGCAGCGGCGCCGGGGAGGGGGTGTGCCGAGGGGCGCTGGGCTCCGCTCTGCCCCGGCATCCGCCAGCCCTTGGCTAGTGGGGGCTTTTCTCTGGGAAGCGGTGGCAAAGGGTTGCCGCGACGCCATGCTCCCCTGCGCCTGAGCCGACACGACTGCCAAGCGGTTTTACCGAAGTGTAGGCGGCTTCTTTCTGCTGTGTGTTCAGGATTAACTTTTGATACAGCCCAGGAGTTCCCCTCGCACTCTTTTATCCTTCTTTAAACGCGTACCAGGCACGGATGAGTGTTACACGCTCTCCTAATGCAGGCGGAGGTCTACAGTTTAAAGGGATGGAGAATAAGGGATTCCCTATTACTATGTGCCTTTTGGTGGCAATTTGAGCATATTAGTGTGCGCTGGAAAAAGAATTTCTTTGCAAGATTTATCGTTAAAGTAGGACTCGTTACGTTTTGCGGCAGGCGCCTGTCTCTCAGGAACACATCATCGCACAAGTGGCAGTTCTCTGCAGCAGGGCTGCTTGCCCTGCCATCGCTGATGATAATTGCTTCTCACAATTGCTGCTCATACGGAAAAGGCATCTTAGGAAAATGAATTAATGTGATTTTAGGTAATTCGGCATAGAGCTGAGGAGGGAGCTCACGCTGCGGACATTGGTTTGGGATGCATAATATTTTCGCTCCTCACTGCTGAAGTTACACAAATAAAGGGGGAATCTCTCAGCAGAATATGATCCTGGGAAATGAGGGGCTGTAAGAACCCCCCCGCTTGTCAGCAGAGCGGTGCCGGCGTTTCCCCGACGCGGAACAGCCAGCGCTGCGGCAGGAGCGGACGGGAGGCACGGGTTTGGATCAGATATAACGCCAAATTTCTGACCCAGAGCCGTTCTGTAGTTTTGAAGAGCTGAGCTGAAATGGAGCGGAAACCCCATCCCCTTTCTCCTCATAGATCTGCCCGGGAAAGATCGATAGTAGTAGACATCAAGACCTCGGCTGAAGCATTTTTTTGCTGAGATAAACTTTAACTGGGTGTTCTCTCCTTTTCTTGTTCCGAAATGTTACCCCGCTCTGTCACACAAACGCACGGTCCCGTGGCAGCTGATCTCAGTCACAGAGAAATCCATTCCTGTCTATAGTTTGCGTTTGGTTTTTTTTTTTTTCCTGGTTGTGTGGTACTTCCCATGTCTTTGGGAATACAAAATACTAATGCCTTGAGAAAAATGAATATTTGCTTACTAAAAATGGTATTCATTTAAAATGTAGCTGCACCTTAAGAAAAATAAAAAGAGTACTTGGTATTTCTTACGGTTTAATGTGTAATATCTAGACAAGATGACTGTGGACTGACTGCCTGTCTCCTGGGGGGCGGTGGGGTGCTGCCCCGTCGGCCCCGGGCAGGGCTTACTGCTCGGGATGCCCGGAGCCTTTGCAGCACTGTGCTCTTTGCTTTGTATGCGACGGCAGCTGTGCGCGAGGGCTGATGAGTCTTTGGTTTTGGTGTCTTTTTAGAGGAGAACAGGAACAGTATCATCAACTCCAGCCTGGAATCCGTCATCTCTCCAAACGTAAACAGCTTCCTCAACTCCAACAGCGCTCCCCAGCCCGGCCTGAACTCAAGTGATCTCGAACTAGAAGTAATTAAACCCAACAGGCCAAATTCACTGTAAGTACAGTGGTAATTAGTGTTTTATAGGCTCTCCGTCCTTCATCTTTAGTCAGGGCTGCTTCTTACCCTGAACCCCGGCAGTTTGTTGAAGAATACAATTTAACCTTTTCATTTTTAATGGGTGCCCACCATGCGCCCTGCGTTTCTAACTCTGTCCGAGCAGTGGAGTTACTTACTGGGGGTTATGTCTGCCGGCGGGTTTCAGCTGTGATTATTTAGCACACGCGGAATATTTTTCGAGCAGAACTCTGCACTGCTGCTCGAACCGCTCGACCCATCTGGGGATAACTCCAGCAAACACAAAGGACTTTTCTTCTGAGTTACATTCTATGACCGTTGTCAGTACAGTTGATCTCCGGCCAAATCTGTGCCATTGCTTCTGCTATTGCTTCCTTCATCTGGAAAGTTCAAGGGAAAAAATAGCGACCTTAGCAATGACTCCCTGGGGAGGGCCGAGTTATTTATGAAGTCCCCTGAACTTGACACAGCTGAGCCCTCGCGCGATGGCCGTCTCTGCTGGGGGAATTTCCTTCCTGCCGCGGCTCTGCCGGCCCCGATAGCATTTTCCCACAGAACCTCCCCTCCCCGTACATGTGAAGATCTGCTCAGATCTTCAAGAGCCATCGCAGTCCTTGCAAGCCGAAGCCAATTTTCCCCCCAGCGCCCCCCGGCACGCCCCTGCCCGTCCCCGCGGATGGGCCGGGAGGAGCGCTGCTCCCGCCGCGGCGGTTAATGGCCTCGCCGTACGCGGCGACCTTCGCAATTAATGGAGACCTCCCTTCCCACCCCTCCGGTCCTCCCACAGGCTCCGAACACTTCCAGTTCCCACTCACCCGTAGAAACCCCCGGTCCCCTGGGAGCAGACAGTGAAGGGTTTTTTTGCTTTAGCTGCTTTCTCCTGGTTATCCGCGGAAGGATTGCTAAGGGCTTGGCGTGGATGAGTGCCAGGGCGGGTACTGGGAGAGATGGTGAAACTTGTTGCTGTTGGCTTGGTTGGCAGCAGGGGTTGGGGCTTGGGGGGGTCTGGGGTGTCAGCGCGTGGGGACGTGAGCCGCTGCCTGCAGCGGTTTGCACGGGCAGGACGGCAGGTACCCGGCAGGACAGGCTCTGGCTGTCCGCCCCCCGCGCTGCCGCTCTCCTCTCCATCGCTGCCCCTGACAGCACGAGCTGCGTGAGTACCGGCCCTGCCCGACCTCCCGCGCCCGGCCTGGGCTCCAGGAGCGGGGTGCGTGGGGCTCAGCCCCGTCCCTCGCCCGCTCCCTGGGGCCGTACCTGCTGCAAGAACGCCGCTTGCGAGGAGCGCTGTGGTGGCGGAATAGAGCATCCAAAAGGTAGGACGCCTCTAAATTAAGGTTGCGCGTTACGTATGTTATGTGCCAAGTAAAGATGCGTCGACGTCTCATGCCCATACTGTCGGTTGAAGCGCTGGAAGTCGGTCACATACCATTCCCCCAACAGGATGTTTTGAGTTTATTTATCCCTCAAGGGGAAAAAAAAATATGTGACTTATAATACAGCAAGGTTTGTCAGCCTGAGTCTTGCTGTGACCTTACAGGAATTGTTTGCCAAATTCGCAGTTTTTCAGATTCCAGGAGTTGCCTCTTCCTAATAACTTCTTTTTTTAAAGGAAATCATAAAGAAGTTCAGCAGAACGAATCAGTGAAAAGCCATGTGGGGCTTTGGGGAATGGAGGCGTCTTCCTGTTAGCCAGGAATTACTTGAGCAGACCGGCAGTGAAACCGTTTGCTTGTCACCAACTAAGGGGCCTTGACAATTTTGCGAAGCGAAATAGTGATTAGTAGGGTAGCACCGGCAGCTCTTATGGATCTGACAGCATTTGTGGCATTTGGTGCTTTTCCTCAAATCCAGTGATTATGGGATCATTTTTACACGCGCCGGAACACACCAGTTTTCAGTCCGTGTTGAGCTATAGGTTGAAAAGGGACTCTTAATGTGAATAATACAAGGCAAATATTTTCTTCTGTATAACCCCAGATATTTAAATCGAGTATCTTTAATCCAGTCTTTCAATGAGAATTGAAAGATTCACTTTATGCTATTTAAACAGCACGCGTAGATGTCACTTCAGCCCCGGTGCCTGCTTGCCCCTGAGCACCAGGCTGTGCCCGTGGCCTTGGCAGGTCCTCGGCGTTCTGCCCCCGGTGGTCAGCGCTCGGGGCGGGGGGGGGGGGTTGGTTTGCAGCGGCGAGGATGAGGAGGGCGAGGAGGGCTGCCAGCAGCGGCTCTGTCCCCCGGCCTTGCCCCGCGGCTGCTCACAGGCTGCGCTGCGGGTCGGGGCAGCGCGTCCCAACGGTGCCCGTATCCCCCCGGCTTTGTCCTCGCTGCTCCGCGGGACTGCCCGAAGAACAGCGGTATAAAGCTCTGGTTTTTTAACCAGCTGCGTGGTTTGGGCTTGGCGGGAAGCCTTGGGCAGCTGCGCACAGGGCGGGCGGGCTGTAGTGTCCGTCGCTGCCCTGCAAGGGGTTCTGCTGCTCTCCGGTAATTACCGCTCACACAATTCGGGTGGACGGCAGCGGGGGAAGGTCTCGGGGCGCCTTGCCCCTTGCGAGCCTTCAGAACCCTGCCAAATTCTCTGCCAGTCCTGTGAGGCCCATCCTGGCGCTCTGCTTCGGGACTTTGGGTTTTTTCTTGCTTTCTTTGCTATTTTGTGTAATTTTGGGGCCGCGCTGTGGGAGGACCCGTTCAGGAGGGGCTGGCTTGCCCGGGGGCTGATGAGCTGGCTGAGCCGGGGGCCAGCGCTCCCCAAAATTCAAACCCTGCAGGTGAGGAGCTGTAAAGTCCCAGGGGTGCGGAGGGCAGGAATTCCTGCTGGCCTCCTCCGGAGAAAAAGGGATTTCTTTCTGAACAAGAAACTCTTTTAAGAGAACAAGTACGAAAGAATCCCGGATTGGGGGTTTCATAGAGTCATAGAACCGCTGAGGTTGGAAGGGACCTTTAGGATCATCAGGTCCAACCATTAACCTACCCTGACAAGACCACTTCAAAACCACGTCCCCAAGGTTCCTTCCCCTTGAGAAAGGGATCTCTGCTTCCCTAACGGCATGACCGCAAAGGTTGGTAAACTAAAAGCTACTCCAGGCCAGAATTTGACCCAGTCCTTATTTTCCGCTGAATGCACCACTGGAAAAAAAATGCTCTGGTGGAGGTTTCTGTGCAGGGGAAATGCCTTCATTAATCAGGGCCTTCTCCTGCTTTATTCTGAGCTTCGGTGCCTTCAGGTGTGGGTGGGTCTCTCGCCCTTGGCGCGGGTGGGCAGGGTGGGCACCGAGACCCCCGCGTCCCGTCCGGCCCCCCCGTCCCGCCGGGCCCCGGTCTCGGCTGAGGCTGTCCTGGGGCGGGCGCCGCCTGGGCAGGGCGACGGGCAGAGCGTCCTGAGGAGCATTTTGGCATTAGCGCGGCTTTGAAATCTTTGCTTTCCGTTGTCTCCTGGCACCGGTGGGCTGCCCGTGGGTGGCTCTGCGTCACCTTGGCACGCGTGCCGTGAAGTGGGCAGAGCGTGACAGCTGTGAAGGGGAAAACACACACTTTTTGTGCCGGTTACAAGGTCCCAAACTCTGGTCTGTGCCCAGGGAAAGCTGCGACGTTGCGTTGCCCCAAAGCGGTGTCCACCTTGGAGCGGCTCTGCAGCCCGGCCGGCAGCAGGGGCAGCGCTGGCCCCGCACCATCGCCCCTTCCGCCGTCCTCTGCCTCCTGCCCCGGGCGGCAGCTGGATTCACTGCCTCGCCTGCGTCCTTTGAGCCTCCGTAGAGCCCGTGCGCGTCCCCAGCGTGACGTTCCTCGCTGGGCACGGTGAGCGCACGGGGGCCGGGGCGCAGCTGCAAAAGCGCTTTGGGAAACTGCAGGGAAAGGAGTTGGGTCGTTTCGGCGTTCTTGCTTCTTATTAAGCCGAAAAGTGATGCTCTTGTGGAAATAGCTCCTGTCGATCTCAGTGGGAGACTTGTTGGAGTCCAAAGAGCGAAGACTGCCAGGCCGGGGGATTTCTTGTTTCCCTTTTGCTGCACGGAGCAGCGACGCATTCAGAGGCTGCTCACGCTAAAAACTGTGAGCTCCGTCTGTGAAATCAGAGCTGTTTGTTTGAGCTTTTGTTTACAAAAAGCCTCTTGGCTCCTTTCTGAATGGTCGCGGATCCCCCAGGTCTGCTCCACGGGGAGCTGAGCCGATTCCTAAATTCCCCCTCGGGAGCGTGTGCCGCTTCTTGCCCGGCCTCGGGCACCGTGAGCGTTCCCGCAGCCACCGCGCTGGGGACGAGGACCCCCCGCCTCCGTGCCATCGTCCCTGTCCTCCTCCCCGGGGGGGACGCCGTCGTTCTCAGACTCGCCGTCCCTGGAGCGTGGTCCTCCTTCCCCAAGCGGGAGGGAAATTGTTTTGCTGTGGGGCGAAGGCTCTTCCTTCCCGGCCGCCCGTCGGGGTTTTACTATGGGAATGCATTTATTTATTAGGGCTGGTTTTATTTTTATGGAAAAACTGCTCTGGGTGGGAGTTGTTCTCGGTGAGTCAGCAGGGCTGCTGTCCCATGCCAGGAGCTGTCGCGGCGGCGGCGGGGCACGGGGGGACCGGGGCTGGCTGCCGGGGCCGCCAAAGCCCCCGGGAGGGGGATGTGTTTCTAAAGAAGCGTTGGGTTTCTTCACCCTGCCCTTGCAGAAAACGTCTTCCTTAGAGAACGTGGCAAAACAAGAACCAGAAAGCGCGGTGTTTCTAGCATAGATACATACTTCAGCCGAAGTGGGGGAAGTTTTCAAACTGAATTGTGTGGTTATGAAAAACAAAAGATTTCAGACTGCGGTTTTTAAAATCCTTTAAAAAAAAAAAAAAAAGCACCTTGCTCCGCTGGCTCTGCAGTGCATACCTGCGCCGCCGCCGCCACGGGGTGCATCACTGCAGATAACCGATACCTCGGCTGGTGTTCGCTTTGTCCTTTTTTAATTCTCTGATTTATTTATTTATCAGTCTCATCTGTCTCCCCTGTGTTGCTGGAAGAGCTCTGCTGCGCGCGGGGCCCCGCGGCGCTGGGTGCGTGGGCGGCCGCTGCGAACGCTTCCATCTGGCTGAGGCCGAGCCAGAGGTGGGTGCTGCAAACGCCGGCAGGAGTCCTGTTACGCAGCACCATTAGAATCACCTCTTAGTGCTTAAAATAAGCCTAATACCTTCGCCTTTAATTAGCTGTTGGGTGTAATACTGGGTGCTTCTGGCTGGCTTCCTACCTGCGGCTCGCGGCAGCCTTCTGCCCTGGTTTGCAAAGCTGAACAACTGCTGTGTTACAGTTTGGAAAATAGACCGGAGGAGGCAGATGGAGCCGCGAGGGTTTCGGTTTCTCCTCTCGCAGTCATTTCTTGCTGTGCGGGGCCGTTCTCAAGGTGGGATGGGGCCGGATGGCGTTTGGCCGGGGAGCGAGATGGGCTGCGTGTCTGCATTGCGGCTCTGCACCTCCATACTCCTGTGGGTACGGCCGTGCAAACGCTGCCCGGGGGGGCGCTCGCAGGGGAGGGGGGGGCATCAGAAGCGCACAGGAAGGGTTGGAGTGGGTGGCAGAGCACCCAAGATTCACAGCTGGCCCGAGGGATGCTTAGCTGGGTCCCGCAGGTGCCCCGTTCCAGCGGTGGCCGTGCACGGCTCCATTGGGCGGCCTTGGGACATCCTGCTCCATCCGCACCATCCTGCTCCGTCCGTGTCGTCCTGCTGCTGCTCCTGGCAGAGGAGCCGCGGGTGGCTGCTGTTGGGAATGGAGGTGGCTGCTGTTCTGTGCCCAGAAAATAGGACTAGAATGTGAAAGCTGGGCACTTTTATTTTTCTAAAGCCCTCGGCCACATCTTTGCAGTAATGTTTCCCAGTGGTGGTTCTGAGCACTTACTTTGTTAGTTCTTTGCTGCCACCAAAGGAGTGCTCCACTACCTCTGCTGAAGGGAAGCACGGCCAGACAGGACTTCTGGGATCATAGAATCATGGAATCATAGAGTGATTTGGGTGGGAAGGGACCTTAAAGACCATCCAGTGCCATCCCCTGCCCTGGGCAGGGCCACCTCCCCCCAGCCCAGGTCGCTCCCAGCCCCGTCCAACCCGGCCTTGAACCCCTCCAGGGATGGGGCAGCCACAGCTGCTCGGGGCACCCTGCGCCAGGGGCTCACCGCCCCCACAGCCGAGAATTTCTTCCTAATGTCTCATCTCAATCTCCCCTCTTTCTGTTTAAAACTTTTGGGCAGTTTTGTGCCGGTGTAGTAATTACAGAGCAGCTCCCTTCGCAAAATCAACGCCTTCCCCGCTTGCCCGGGAGGTGGCTTTGTAGGTGCAAACCAAGTCAAAAATAAGGAATGCAGAAAAAAAAAAAAAACAAATCACTTGATGAAAGGATCTGTTACTCCCTTAAAATGAACTATTATCAGTCATTTTGACCCAGTGTCTCAAGGAGATGCAACCGGCCCAACGACACTGCCTGTGCTGGACGGTGTCTCCCCCTTTCCCCACCTTTCGGGCCCGTTGGCCATCGTGCCCGGCCAGCACGCCCCGACGCGTGTTGCTTGCCGCACCTCCCTGGCCCGGGGACCCTGCCTTCAGGGAAACGATAGCTTTGGGAAACTTGCATTTAGTCATCACGTGTCTGTTTGCATTTTGCTTTATTTTCTCGTTGACCAAGTATGGCTATTTCTTGCCCTCCACGGGTATGGAAAGACATGAGGAGCAGATCTAAGGTCTAGTGGTCACGAGAAAAATATCCCAGTTAATCTAAGGAAAAGAGGCTATTCCCATGCGCTTTTGATTTACTGGACCAGAATAAATCTTCATTAGGCATCCCAGTTATAACTTGAGCAGCGTTTCTCCTTCCCTGCCTGAAAATGAGAGAAACTTCAAGTATGAATATGGATTTGCAAAAGAGCCTCTCCCAGCAGCTCTCCCTGGGGCGGTGCCGAGCGGTGGGGGGACCCCTGGGCTGGGGGCAGAGCGGGGGGGACGCAGCGCGCTGAGGCCGTGGCGCTGGTGGCCGGGACGGCACCTTCTCCCCATTGCCCCCTCCTGCGCTCTGCTCTCATCTCCCTCGCCACCCCAGTTGCGTGCCCAGCGGCACACACACCAGAGTGGCATCACCGATGGATCAAACGGGATCGCATAGTATTTTTTGGAATAAATAATCTCTGAAAAATGCAAACAGCTTTGGCAATGATCAGCTGTGACAGCAAAAGCGCGCAAGGAGAAGCGAGTAGACCTTTAAATGCTGCTGGTTCCTTGCAGAATTTAAGTCACTTTTTCCACTCTGAAAAATAACTACGTAAACATGACACAGCCTTATTCAGCAGCTCTGCGCCCCGTACCCACGCAGAATGCAGATCTCTGCAGCAAAAATAAATTGTTTAGGTTTGCTTTTCTTTTTTAAAAAAAAAAAAAAACCACTTTTGTGGAGTTGTCAGTAGTAGGAGTGATGTGAACTTTACTGTACCCTGCTTCATTAGTCAAATTACTGTAAGAACAAATCTTTCTTATTTCAGGAGCCGTGTCCCTCCGCTGCCAGCGGGGAGAGCAGCCGGGTGGAGAGGGCAGCGGGAGCCGGTGTTGGTTAGGAATTCAGGGGGGAGCTTCTTGGTTGCTGGATGCCGTGTGAAGTTGGCAGCTAGAATAAACTTCTTTTATTTATAGAAAGACCCCCCTGAAGGCGCACAGCGAGCGTGCCGGGGGAGTTGCTTGCAGGCGGGGAAAGCCCAAGAGCTCTTTACAGCCATATTCAGCTTTTCTGCCGTTCGGCGCAGGGAAGCTGTGCGACGGTGCCATTTTATTCTCTGAGCAGAGCTCGAGGGAAGCACGGCGAAGGGCTTACGTGCACGCGTGCTCCGAGGAGCGCTGGTCCCGGTGGGTGATACAGCGGTTGCCCAGGCACCCCCACTCTCCGCCAGTTTAAGTCATACAGTGGAAAAAACCTGTCCTCAAGAGTGGATCTGTTTTCCTATAAAACGCGGTGCTTTAGAAGACCAGTAAACATGTGCAGTGCTGGCGAAGCTGAGCTTTCTCATGGCCGCAGAGTTACCCCGGGGCTGCTGTCAGCGATGAGCTCTGTGTCTGTCAGCTGCTGACACAAAATACCGTCATTTCTGCCTTTTTAGTTGACGTTCTAGAAATACTCAGCTGCTTTTTAGTTTCCTTTTTTTTTACAGATACTTGCGATATACCATACAGAGTGTCTGGTTGGGTAAATAGAGACGGAGGGGCGGAGGTGGTTTGTCCAAGGGGCAGCACCAGCAGCAGCAGCCTTGACTCTGCCCTCTGTCCTGCCCCGGGATTTACATCCTAAAAGTAAATCCCGTCTTTATCACACCGGATTCGGCAGTAAGAGCCGGGATGGCAGCTGCTCAGAAGTGTTCCATTTCAAGCTAGGAAAATGCCCGGTTGCAGCTGAAGTTACTAATTCTGACGGCGGTGTTAGATGAGCCCTGGGGTGAAGTGGAGCCAGCTGGCCTTGCAAGGGAGATGCTCGTTAGTCACTGCTGCCCTTTTCGCACCTTTAAAATGCCAACGAAGATGGTTAGTAAGGAGCTGTTGCACTCACCAGATAACATCTTGCTGACTTGGCAAAAAGATTTGCCACCCTTGTCAGCAGGATGCTTCTGCTGGCTGTCGGAAGGAGCACCACGGTGCCATCCCGTGCGGTGACTGAGGGGTGCGGTGCCAGGCGGCTGCCGGGGCTCGGGGCTGCTCCTGGGCTGGCAGAGCCGGCGGCAGCGCAGGAGGGTGCCGGGGGCGGCCCTGGGGTCCAGCCGAGCCGGCTGCCGCTCTCTTGGCAGCGGGTCACAGTGGCAGCGCTGCGGTGCCGAGGACGTGTGCCGCCAGCACCGAGCGGGATCGGCTGCGGTCTGCCCTCGGGACGGAGCTGCGCGCGGTGCCACCGACCGGCCCTCTGGTTTTGTTTCGTCTGGGGCTGTTGCTGCCCCGTTCGGCGTGGGCAGGGGCTTTGGGAGCTGGCAGGTTGCGTATACATCCTCAGTAATATCCATGACAAATGCCTCTTCCCCCCTTTTCTCCCTCTTTCACTACCCCTTCCCATCTTCTGCTGGGATTGCACAGATGATTCTGGCTTTAGCTGCAAAGCCCTGTTAGTCCCGGGCTTCGGGCTGATCCGGAGCCGCCGCTCTGCAAACAGCAACACAGGGCTTCATCCTCCCATTTCTGACGCACAGGTCGCATTTTGCACAGTTTGAAGTTCAGCTGGCTTTCCTGGCCGGCACCGGCATGTGCTGCAGGCGGGATCTCCCCCCTGAGTCGAGACGTGTCCTCTCCAGACTCCGCGTCCCTGGAGGCGGCGCAGGCGGAGCAGGGGCAGCTCCTTCCCGCACGTCCCGCGCGGAGCTGCGGGGCGCAGGAGCCCGGTGTGCCGGAGGCGTGAACACCTCCCGCCGCTCTCGGTGGTGGCTCTGCGCTCGGAGCTGCGCTCGGCCCCACTTCCCGGTGGACGTGGGTAGGAAGAAAGGTGCACATACAGCCGAGCCCCTTCCAGTTGTCTATTCTTCTTCTCCTGATTAAAGCCCTGCCTGCTGTTTAACTGGTCACAAGCCACTGGTTTGAGAGCGGCGCTGGGTGCAGGCAGCAGCGGGTCCCCGGGGCAGGGTGCGGTGAGCGCAGCAGTGCCAGAGTGTGGGAGAACCTCTGAGCATGATCCAGACAGGGAGTTTTTGGGCCGTGTCCTTTTGTGCACCAGCGTTTCTTGGAGGAAACAGGTCAGAATATTTCTGAGATAATCCCTTCCCTGTTAGCAAGTGATGTAAGTGAGGTGCAGAACTGATGCGCTTCATGGTTTCGAGCTGTATTTTCCATATAAGTATATTATTGCCTGTTTGGGAAGGATGGATGAGGTTCAGGAGATGGGAACCCAGTGCTTTTCAAAGGAAAAAAATTATCTATAGATTAACGTAAGTCCATATGTAGACTGTGAGCCAGAGGCTCTGCCGGCGCACGCTCGGCGCAGTGCGGTGAGGGCTGGGGCGGGGGCGGGCTGGCGGAGGGTCCGGCTGCCCCCGGGGTGCGCTGGCCGCGGCGGGCAGGAGAGGGGAGGCAGCTCCGCACCCCCCCTCTGGAGCGGGCCGTGGCGTGTCGGAAATGAGCCCTTCGCCTGCACGACCTGCGCGGTTCCTCTCCCTTTTGCTCGCCCGCCCTTGTTTTGCAGAGGCTTTTGCGGCGCTCTCTTCTTGTGGTGTTTATATTCCCAAAGAATAATGGCAATTAGAGGTGCAGGAGGCGCGGGAGCGGGTCCCACCCTCATCCTGCCTTCCCGGCAGCCGCTTTGGGAATGTCTCTCTGAAATGGCATCTCTGGGACTTCTGTTTAAGAAATTTTGTCATAAATCAAGTACTCCTGTCCCTGAGAAACCTGGATTCCTACCCGCTCTCTCCCCACCCCGCTATTCAGCCCCACTTTTAGATTGGAAAAAGACTGGGAAAATGTACTGGGATTTTGTATTGACGTGTGTTGCTATAAAAATGGGGTCATTTGTGCTCAGAGGGGTCCTTCTCCTGGGTGGGAGCGCTGGTGCCCAGGAGGGTGTCCCAGGGGACGGCAGCCTGCTCGAGGGGGTCCTGCGTTGCATCGAACTCTTAATGCCATCCTAGCTGTGCTTGCCAGAGAAAGACGTTTCTTTTTACTTGAGCTTCATTTTCTACTTCTCTCTGTTCCTATGAAACAGCGAAGAAGGCCCGGTGGTGGGCGCAGGGTGCCCGGACACCGCGGCACAGACTGCTCGGGGCGCTTGGGGTAGGTAAAGCGGGACCGCGAGGAAATAGCAGCTTGATTAATTCTGAGGCTTTGGGCAAAACAAAGCTGTTTCTTCTTCCTTCCACCGCGTTGTAGCCAGCTGGCCAGGAGCCACTGCAGCTCCGGCGTGAGCCAAGAGCCGGGAGAGGTGGTGTTGGGGCCAGCGGCTCGGGACTGGGGTCCTGCCGGGACCCTCCTCCGCCACCGCGCGTCCTCGCTGCCCTTCGCCGGGGGGATGAAAGCCCCAAACGCCCGCTGTGTGGCCGTCACCGTTAGGTGTCACGCAGCGAACCACGGCTGGTAACTGCAGGGCTGGAGAGACGCGTCTCCGACCAGCCCCGCTCGGTGCAGCCCCGCAGAGCTCGGCCCAGCCGCCGGGCTTTTGCCTAATCTGGGCTGTGGTGGGGAAGGCCGGCCTCGAGGGGCGCGTCTCCTGACTGCCGAACAAAAAAGGGCATTTTTTAGGGATTAGGTAAAATCTGGTAATCGTAGCTCCTCCGGAAAAGCCTTATCTAAACTTTTTAAGCGGAGCAGACCTGTTCCCGGCGGTGGTTGTACACTGGGACTGGGGGTTTCGCGCTCGGCGTTGGTGGTCCCAGTGGGGTGGGATGGCCCAGAGACGGTGGTCCCCAACCCCGGGTCCCCAGGGACCTCCCTGGAGACCTCCTCCTGCGGCTGGCTGGCTTTGGCATCTTCTCCCTGCTGGGACACATCTGCACATCGTTCCGTCTGGAGGGACAGCGGCTCTCGGCCGTGGAACTGCCCCTCAGCACCAGAAAGTCAACCTGTGGCCTGTGACGCAGGTTGGGCTGAAGTTGCCCCAAATGCAATTGTTCCCTCTCCTGTTCGGAGTCAGAGGACATATCCGAAGGTCACAAGAGCCAGACTGGGGACACCCCGGCAGAAATGGGGCGTCAGGTTCTGTGCCAGGCGGAGAGGTGGGCTCTCTGCAGAGGCTCAGCGCAGCGCGGTTCGCGGGGCGCTTGGCGGCACTGCGGGGCGGGCTGGCGCCCGGGGAGGGGGGAAAACGCCAAATTTCTGCAATAAAAAGGCAGATAATCTGTCTGGCACAGCCAGTTTCCTACGCCGGTGATGTGCCGGAGGACCCAGCGGCGTTGCTCTGCGCCGGGCACGGCGGGGGGATTGCGGCAGACGTCTCTGGGCTGCGCTGCGTTTCGTATTTTAGACGTGGGGTTGGCTTCCTGCTGGAGAGGATTAGAGATTATTTACAGTTTAAAACAGAAACCGCCTATCTCCTAGTTTTCTCATTTGAGAAAAGATCTTAAAATTCCCAGTCTGTTGCTTGGCTTATTCCAGATGACATAATATTCAAAGTATCTTCTGGCCTTTTTTTTTTTTTTTTTTGGTGCAGACTGTTATAAGGGTGTCTGTATGTTTGTTTTTTCTAAGGCGGTTTTAGCTTGTGAGTCCCAGATTGTGCCTGCAGTTAGAGATCTCCATAAACTTCAGTGATTCAAGGCTCTGGCAAACATCTTTAAACCTGTTTCACCAAGAACACGAGCAGCGTACTCCGTAGGCTCTGCAGATAAATACACCTGAGGCTCAGTTGCTGATGGCAATACGTTTTACAGCTCGCATATATATACATGTATATGTATATATCTCATAATTCTTTCCTATGTTGTGTTTAAATAATCCTGGATTTAATTTTGAAGCATCTCTGTGCTTCCATGAGGTGTTTTAAGATACGTGAAAAGGAACGATGCTCTTTGGCCGCACGAGCAGTGATCTTGTTTTGGGAGGGCGGAGGGAAATTACAAACTTCCATCTGAGGTGAGATATTTCAGGCTGTTTGGCCAAGAGGAAAAGTCCAGCGCTGAAGGGCCGCCAGCTTCCCCGGCACCTCTGCGCGTGGCTTTGAGCTCGCAGAAGGAAAAGGTCGAAGACGGATGGTTCGTCTGTTTTTCTGCTGTGTGGGCTTTTCATATCCCCCAGAGTTTGGCATAACAAGTTCTCAGAGCTTTAGCTCTTTCACTTCTTCGTTGGCTCTGGGTCTAGAAACTTTCCACAAATTGAACGTGAAAATTAAGCCAAATATTCTCATAAAATAAGTCTCCAGTTCTGTGGCTAACCCCATGTGAACTAGTCGTCATACGTCAAAATATTTTCTCCAGGCTCATCCATTAAACAAAGGTAATTTGTCAGGCTGAGAGCCCTTTTACTAACGGGGTCGGGCGCCTGTCTTCCCTTTCTCACTAGGAACGAGTAACGTGGTGCTTTGGATCTGCTGCTTTGGCGTTCCCACGGGTGCGCTCCCCGGGCGCTAGCACCCGTGTGGGGTGCGTGGGCGGTCGTGGACGGACGGACGGACGGACGGACGGACGGATGCCTCTTCAGAGGCTCCGCGTCCCTCCAGCCCGGCTCCCGCTGTCCGCAGCTTTTCCCAGTGCTGCCTCTCGGGAGACTTTGCAGAAGTCGCTGCCTTTGAACAGCACCGCTCTGTTTGTGTGATTTGCTCTGGGAACATCTAAGGTCACTTCTCGCAAACGGAATTAAATTAGATCTCCCTCCAAGAGATCTAAAAAAGCGCCTTAAACTTCAGCGGCACATGCACTTAAAAGACAGCTTTCTTGAAAGCCCGGGAAAGAAAATACAGGCATTGCACTTTCATTGCTTTCTTAATTCATGTAATTAGTGTGGAGATAGCTGCATAGCAGTATTTTCTTCAAAGAAACTGCTTCAGACAAATATTAGCTAATGGAAATTTTACTTTCAAATAAAGCAGTATTTGAAAATACATTAAGGCCATTGTGGGGAAATGGATGCGGGAATCAAAGATGCTACAACAAAGCCTTCCCTGGGGCAGCCGGCAGAACAGGCTGCATTTTGTTAGGAGCTGATGTGCAGATCTCGGACTCGTCTTCTTGCTGCCCAGTCCTTTCTTTTTGGCTTTCTGCTTTCCGTCCTGCCGCCCCCCTTCTCCCCTTTGATTTCGGCCGTGCTGCGGGTCCCGGGGCGTGTTGTGCTCCGTGGCCGCCGCGCTGCGCTCGCTCGGCCCCCGCGTCCCGGCTCCGCTTCCAGCCCCGCGGCTCACTCTGCATCTCCGTTTCTTTTGGGCAGAATCTCTCACGCCTGAGCCCAGCCCAAAATTTTATTGAGACTGCTGAAAGCGAAATGATAGTAAATTAGGTCTTTCTGCCACCTATAAATGTCACCACAGTCAAAATATTTTAAAGAAGCGGCCGAACGCATTCTCTGGTTCCTCTTTCTGCAGGCAGATTTAATTCAGAGTCGAGGATGCAGCCTAGACTCCCCCTTGTAAAAGGCTTTTGACGAATGTGGGAGTGTTTTCGGAGGGCCGTGCTGGTTTCCAGCCCTACCACACAGGCACTGAAAATGCTGAAAACGTACCAAAGCTCCCCAGTCGCCCGGCAGCCGGCACTGCCAGGGCTGCGAATGAGCCGGGGCGGGCGCGTGAGCGGGGTTCAGATGGGGACCACCTCCGGGGGCGGCTGTCCCGGGGCCGGCCGCCCCCTCCTGCCGCGCGATCCCATTTCCCAGCAAAAAGCTGACGATGTCCCCCGAAGGGGCAGGAGGCGAACAGGGCTGCTCGCTCACAAAGACATCCTGTCTCCCTCTGAAAGAAGATCCTTCTGCCTAATTAACTTCATAAATTAGCCGGAGCTGTAACGCCACCACTTTAACCTAAAATGGAGGTAACCCAATCTCCCCGGTCCTTTCTGCCCCCGTAAGGGATCCTGCCTGCCGATTAATTTGCCCTTGTCCGCTTTCCATCCAGCTGCGCGTTGGCCGAGTGCGAGCCGCCGTGCAGACACTGTTGACGGGGCTGTGCTAAGCTGGGAAATTATCAGCAGCATAAGAACCGCCGCCAATTACTCGCCTGCCCCCGCGCTGGCATCGCTCCCCCTCCGCCCGGCGCAGCCCCCGGCTGCCGGCACCTGGCCGCGGCGGCAGCCGGCCCCGGCGAGGCCGGACGGGTTTGGAGCCATCCGCAGGCGTCATACAGACTGGTGGGGGCTGGAAGGGCCCTCTGGAGCCCCCCCAGTGCCACCCCCCGCCAGAGCAGGGGCACCTCCGGCAGTGGCACAGGACACCTCCAGGCGGGTTTGGAATGGCTCCAGAGGGGGAGACTCCCCCCCTCTCTGGGCAGCTGTGCCAGTGCTCTGCCGCCCCCACAGGAGAGAAGTCCCTCCTCAGGCTGAGATGGGACTTCCTATGGTCACGTTTGTGCCCGTTCCCTCTTGTCCTGTCACTGGGCACCACTGCACACAGACTGTTCCCCCCCCGGCACCCGCCCTTGAAGGAGTGATAAGCATTGGTAAGATCCCCCCTCAGGCTTCTCTAGGCGAAAAAGACCCAAAGTCCTGCTGTGCAGGTGTCCGGGCTGGCCTTACTGGGACAGTGGGAAAGGAAATCATGGGAGGATGGAGCAGGATTTCATCCTTTGTTGGGTATTATTTTTGTTGTGTTTTTTTTGTCTGCACCGGTGCTTGGAAAAACACAAACACAAGCAGCGGCATCTGCTGCTTTGGGGCTGGGAGCAAACTGGGCTGGTGGGAGGTGTCCCTGCCCGGGGCAGGGGGTGGAACGAGATGATCTTCAAGGTCCCTTCCAACTCCAACCATTCCACGATTCTACGAGAATGCCCTCTGGGGTGGCAGTGGGGAGAGGAGAGGTGGCCGCAGGCGTGGGACAGAGCTGCCGGCGTTGAACAAACACCCACACCTCGCTCCTGGAGACCTGCCGGGGGACTCCGAGGAGCAGGGGAAATCTGTCCCCTCTTTAGGCAGAGCCGGCACGCCTGTCCTTCTGCAGGCGCCGCGTGGCATCGCCGCGGCGGTGGTGGCTGCGGGAGGGGGTCAGGAGCGGTCTGCCTTCTGTGTGCGTGGGTCTTCGCCCGGCCTCCCCCGCTGGCGCTTGGAGGAGCGGAGCCGCGGTCAGGAAGGGTTTGTGAGGCACGGTCACCTGAGCTTGAAGGCAAAGCGGTCTCCGTATGAGCCAGCCGAGGCTGAGCCTGAGCTGTGCGTTGCGGAGCACGGGGGAGCTGGGGCTCCTCCGGCCCACGCTGCTGCTTCAAGTCATGGCACCAACTGATCATCTCCGGCCAATGTGTCTGTAGCTTTTAAGTTGAGCAGCCCAATATGGGACTTAAAATTATGTTCTTTCTGTGGCTTTAGTTGTGTTTCACGTGATAAAAAGTGTTTTTCGGGTCTCTTCCAAGAGCCAGGCTCTTCCCGGTGCCGTGCTGTAACACTAAGGTGGTACGAGTGCCTGCGGTCCTCCGGCCGGGGGGTTTCCCCGCGCTGGAGGGTCACCCCGCTCCAGCCGCTGCCCCCCTGGCTTAGGCAGGAGGTCGGGTCCCAGACCTCCCGCCGTCCTCCCCGACCACCTCGGGGACTCGGCACGGCAGAGGGTGCAGCCTGCGGGGAGACCACCTTAATGTTACAAATAGGAGTGAAAAAATAACCACCACCACCAACAACAACAAAAAAAGTGAATTGAATGTATTAATCTTCACTGTATTTGATTAATGGGAAGGGAGAATAGGCTCCGTTCGCAGCTTGATTGCGGGCAGAGGGATTGAGGCTGGGCCAGTAAACTGGGAGGGTTGTCGTGCTCACACCTCCCAGCTGGGCTGCACTGGGA